>NW_019474019.1:0-1804 GCF_002814215.2 Seriola lalandi dorsalis | reverse complement strand
ATTGTTCCCCCATGAGTCCCTCTGATGTTTCCTCTAACGCTAACCATCTTGATACTCTGATCTGATCCAGATTTTTTCAGTGAGGAAGTAAGAGTAGATGAGCTTCAGCCCCAGTTTCACTTCAAGGAACTTCCTATTAAAAACCCAAAACTCAGGCCTTTTGTTTGACCTAAAATTAGTGCCACAGTGATGTGAGTTTGTGTTGTGGGAAAATGAGTCCAATGAAACCTGGCCCAAGTTAAAGAACAGGCTGGCGAGTTGCAACATGACCCCTGCTTGTTTATTAGAGTAATTAGAAGTCCTTCCTGCGGGGTAGCCTAATCCTAAATATTTAATCTGAAGGTAGCTGTGGCAAAACATGTCATGCTGCCCGCGTCCTTTGTGTTCAATACACACAGTCGATGGTGGAAGAGCAGCTAGTGAGGTGCTTTGTGCTGGAAAATAGATGGAGAGTGTAGAGGGATGTACGTGTGCCCGATGGGCTTGCAGGAGACGATCAGCAGCATGTGTACACAATTGTATGGATGTGTAGATGTGTGTCAGAGATAAGGTGGAATTGTGTGAACGTACAGTATGGAAAGCTGGCTGTGTGTGTGTGTGTGTGTGTGTGCAGTGGAGCTGACAGAGACTGGAGCTGTTTTGATCAGAGAGGAGAGATATAGAGATAAAAAGACTCATCTTAGCAGTGAGGTAGCAGCAAGGCTCTGCAGAGAGGGAAGAGGCCCAGGCTGACAGTGAGATGAAAAATAGAAGATGGGGGCACAGGCAGTTTTTGGCTAATCACTGGCAGATGGATTTTTCTTCTTTAATGCTCACTTTTGTCTCCTCTTCCTTCTTTTACAGATATGTGTCACAAAGATGTCCACACGCAGCTGCCAGGGAACAGACTCAGTCATCAAGCCCCTGGACACCATTCCTGAGGACAAGAAAGTGAGAGTTCAGCGCACGCAGAGTGGCTTCGACCCATTCGAGAGGCCAGCCAGTCAGGTGAAGAGGGTCCACTCTGAGAACAATGCCTGCATCAACGCCAAGAGTTCATCTGCCGGCAAGGAGTCGCCAAAACTGCGCCGTCACTCCAGCCCTAGTTCTGTAAGTACACCTTTACACAACCATAGTCACACACTTTAGTGTTCTGCATATGTGTGTGTTAATGTGGAGTTCATTACTAATCTGGTTGGACCTTAAATTTACAATTCCCAGCTCCACTCCCACAGCAATCACTTAGAAAGTTTAGTATTTTTGGGATTACACTGATTTGCTTTGTTTCCATGAGAGAGATGTTTTTCATTTCTTGATGTAAATGTCTGCGTGTTATGCACAGAGCTAGAGCTGGGAGCTGATTAACTGAAAATGACTTTAAATAGCTACCCTGGCTCAGTGCAAAGCATTAGTAATAAAGCAACAGTTTTAGGGGGAGTCGTGCTGGAATTCTTTCCTGACAAACAGTTAACTGTAGTGCTGGTTGTCAGATATGGTCAGTGAGCACTGGCAAAACCAAATCTGGCAAAAAAGACTTCAGATGCTACACACAGTCACAGTGCCAGGAAATAGTTCCAGTGTGTGACTCCTCAACCCCAAGAGAAAAGAAAAAGTCATAAAACAGGAGGAAGATCACATGATGGTGCTGCTGATACAGCATTTGTTGGGCAGTCACCTCTGTTTGGGTTGATGGGTGAGAAAGCAGTCCACAGTTGTGTCAGTGTTGCCATGGAAATGCAGATTGTAGTTCCACGATAGGATGTTGGTAATTTTTTTCATAATTGAGCAGTATTTGTTTTTCCTTTTTGACACACAGTAGTCTAAT
>NW_019474018.1:0-1805 GCF_002814215.2 Seriola lalandi dorsalis | reverse complement strand
GCATTTTAGTATATCAACAAACATGCTTTCTTGAGAGTCAGTCCGCTGTTTGTTTAATCTATAGAAAAACAGAACTACCTGCCTTCCAAGAAGGAGTCCAACATATAAATGCTCATAAAATGGCAAATTGTCATTTTTACACTTCAGATAAGAGATATAATGTGGTGATTATTGAGTTTTAGAGGTGCTGGAGGGTAGATTTAGTTGTTTTCTAACCAGCTTTATATTTAATGGACAGAGAGTTATGAATCTCTTCATGTAACTCCACCAGACAGCAAATAAGCGTGTTTCTAAAGCATGAACTATTACTTGAAGATACTGAAATCTGCATCAAAAACATGCAAAATTGTATGATAAAGGTAATAATGATGGAATAAGTAAAAGAATAATGCCCTTACCAATTTAGTTTTAGTTTAGTTTTGTGCTTTAATGCATATTCAAACACAAGTTTGCAGTCAGTTGAATTACCACAGTACTTGCTGCACAGGTAATCTAGGACTTTTGTTGCCCTTGGTTAGTGTCCGGATTTGCTCAATTGTTAATCTGGGAGTTGGTATGTAAAATAGGAGGAATGTTGAGAACAGATCATTCAGGTAATACTGCAACTAATCTTCCTTTGTCCTCCAAATAAGTTTAGCTAACCTGGTGATTTATTTAAACACAGTGTGATTGTCTAATATAACTGTTTGTGTACCTGTTGTGTAATGTTGCTACTGTCATCAATTGAGATTAAAATGATGTCCAAAACCATGAAAATACCACCCATCTTATTTGAAACAAGAATTTAACTTTAACTGAGACTTCGGGCTTTATCTTACACAAAACTTCGCAATTCGGCGCCAAGCGTTACGCAAGTGTCTTTCAGACAGTCACAATTGTCATTTTCCAGTCCAGAGATCATGTTGTTTAAAATGCATTATCAAGATAGTACAACCCTTTTGAACCATGCGCCTGGCACAGCGATCGTTTTTTCCACCATTGAATTAGCTAAAGTGGATATGGACACGCCCTAAAGGCACTTTGGACCCTGATTTCGAATTCCATGTGGCGCCTCAGGTCGCAGCTAACCTTTCCTTACATGGCCCCTTTTCCTTGTCCTTCTTCTCCATCAGGACAAGTCAACCCCGGAGGACCAGAGCTCCTGGGACAGCTTCAAGACCATGACTCCCGAGCTGTCCATCGTGCCTGGTGAGCAGAAGGATCGAATGGAGCTGCACAATAAGAACTGGGACTCCTCCTCTGCTAACACACCCGACTCATCCGAGGGAGACTTCCAGACTGAAGTGTGAAGACACGCAGATGTACACACACTCACTTGAATACACACACTCTCATGCTGAGATACAGTACAGATGCACACAGAGATACTGAACTTCTGAAAAGCTATACATAAGTACATGATTTTTGGCAAAGATCTCACACACACTGCTCCCCGTCTCCTGCAATGTGCTCTGTCGGATCCCATACTGTATTTGTTTACTTCTGCAGTGGACAGACATGGAAAGAAGACTGTTCTACTCTATATTTTCACAAAGACTATTGAAAAGAAAGAACAGGGGCTTGACACGTCTGTGATTGAGAGAAATTTTTAAATGAACTTAAAAAAAAACCTATGAAAACTTATTTCTGAGAAAAATGTCTTGATTTTATTCTGGAGAAAAAAGAAAATCTCTGTCAATTGTTTGATGATTTGGGGGGTAAAAAAGAAAAAGAAGAATATTTCTGCACCGTTCAGTTCTTTTTATAGCAAGGGGAAAAAAATCTCACTGAGGTTTCTCACACTGGTAGCTCCCCCCTAGGCACCC
>NW_019474017.1:0-1805 GCF_002814215.2 Seriola lalandi dorsalis | reverse complement strand
TGATTCGTAAATATGAGCAAATACCTGCAAAACTAATGACATTCCCATTAGTGCTAATTAGAGAAAGTTTAGCGAAATGTTAAAGTGAGAGGGTGAATATGATCAACATTACACCTGCTTAACATCAGCTTACTAGCATTTTCATTGTGATTATGTTAGTATGTGGATCTTAGCATTTAGCTCAAAGCAGCGCTGGGCCTCAAACAGCCTCTAGTGTGGCTGTACACTCGTATCACTTCAAGTGTCTTGTTTCCAGATAGAATCAACATGAAATTTAAGACACTTTTGCCACATGCAAACACCTGCGTTGACCAGGCCACAAATCTGCAAATCATGCTACATGCAAATCAGGATCTGCCTCTATCCTTTATCTTATCAATAACCTAAAATAAAAACATGAATGAATCACATTTATGAATTACTGGCAAAACATAAGTTTCATCGTCTTCACAGGCTTTTACTCACCGATACAGATAAATGCTCCCTCACCCACACAGATCGTTCAGTGGTTGAACTGATCAGAGATCAGAGAAACGCTACAGAGGCTCAGTGCACCTTATGTTTCAAATCGCTAGAGACATTTTTCCTTGTTGCTTTAATGAGACAGAGAACAATGGCTAATTTCAGTGTAATTTCAGAGCAAGTTTAGCAGCAGATATCACAAAGAGACAAGAGAGAGACCATGGATGTATTAAGAAAATCAGACAATGAGTGTTACTTCCACACACCGATCACTGACACAGTTACACCATAGGAAAGAATGCATACGAGTCTTGGAGAGATGAATTTACACCTTTTGGTTGGTTTGGGCACTAGCATTTCAGTCTTTTTTGGATGCTTCTTGGACTGCGTCCTGGGCCACACTGAAGGACCGCCTACTCCACTGACGTCCTCCACCACAGTCTGACTGGTACGGCCACCATTTCATAATAATCTGAAAATATTTTATCATTTCACTCTCTCTCTTTCTCTCAAACACATCGACAATGGACTTGTCTGTCATAGTCAGACGGGCTAAAAACAACAACACATGTGTTTATTTGCATATAGAACGGGGAAGTGAGATCCGATCACTGGAGACGCATGTGGAGACAAATTCTAATGGCAGGTTTGAGCTGACGTACTTACAGCTGACCACTTGTGATCTGATCACCGAAGACACATCTTAAAGCCAGGTCTGAACAGGACCATATCGCAGGCCTGTGATGCACCCCAGACGAACGGGGTCTTATTCTTGTTACCAGCGATTCAGTGATTTCTGACTTATTTTACGACGACAACACTTTCACTGGAAACATTTTGACATGTCAAATGAGGAAAAGCACAGGTGTAAATAATAAAATGAAAGCTGGCTAAATTCCATGTAGCTGCCTCAGTTCCAGGGTCCTGATGTTACTCATGCTGGCTCACTGTGACGGTTTACTGGGACTCAATAACAGTGTTATCATTAATGTTTTTAAGATCACATCTGTGCTTTTCTTGCCAAGACAAGTTAAAACATCCATTGTGAAAGGCCTTTGTAGAGACGAGATGATTAGCCAATACCAATAGCTAGTTTCTTGCTTCTTTTCAGCATCTCTTTCATTCTAAAACCGATTTTATTGATTTAAAACAAAAGGAAAAAGTGGATTTTACGTTTTGAAATCAGAAAACCTCTTGTAAAACCAACCCTCAACTCATCTTACATGATAAATAACAAGAATTATGACCTTGTGACAGTCTTGGATATCTCTCTGGCAGGAAATGACATGAGGGTAACTTCCTCTTTTTGCTCTTAGAGTTTTCACGTAGGCTACAAATGACCA
>NW_019474016.1:0-1805 GCF_002814215.2 Seriola lalandi dorsalis | reverse complement strand
CAGTGTAGATTGTAGATTATGTGTGTTTCTTTTTTTTGTTTGTTTTGTTAAATCAATTAAAGAGTTATTTTCTTTTTACCTATCTATCAAAACATCACCATTTTGACATCCTGTCGTTAAAACCAGCCTTTACATGAAATTAAGCCTGACATTTGTGCCTCTTGTCTCTGCAGTTATACAGTGTGAATTTCAAGTGGGTGTATCAGTTAAATGAGTGCTCATGGCATCATTGTATAGCGAACATGTCATTCAGCTCTGTGATAGCACAGCAAGGTTCCTATTGGAACCGAGTCCACCTGATACCATACCACGACATCTTGCGAGACAGGTGATCCCTAACATTGAGTGAAAGAGGACACTGCAATGAGAACTTAATTACAGAGAGAGAGCGAAACGTAGGCACAGAGAGAGGGGCAAATGCAAAGTTTATCAACCTGTTCTTTGTTCATTTCAGGCGAACATGCTAATCATGTTGTTGTGTTTTCTACCAGCCTTCATATGGAGAGTTTGACATCAGTGGAAACGTGCTGGGGCTTGTCTTCAATCAAGGAATGATATGGTGAATGACTCTACATCTGCATATTTTATTTTCTGCCTCTTTCTATATAACAAGAGATTCTCTAATGGGACTTATGGTTGACTAATGAGCTTCTCTCTGATGAAAAACAGCTCATGTTTCTGGTTTGTCCTTGTCTGTCTCCACTCATTAACAAAATACAGACTGATGAGTGCCTGACTCTTCAAGATGTTTTATTTGTTTGCCTGTTGATATTGCACTCTTTAGAGGACTCAGATTTATATAACTGATTAGATCATCTTGTTTTTCCTCAGGATGGGGGCATTTTATGCTCCAGGTCTGGTGGGTATGAATGTTCTGCGCCTCCTGTGCTCCATGTACTACCAGTGCTGGGCAGTGATGGCCTGTAATGTTCCTCATGAGCGAGTTTTCAAGGCCTCACGCTCAAACAACTTCTACATGGGCCTGCTGCTGCTCGTGCTGTTCCTCAGTCTGCTTCCAGTCGTCTACACCATCATGACCTTGCCCCCTTCCTTCGACTGCGGGCCATTCAGGTCAGTAGGACTGAAATTGTTGACTACGAGACAGTGAAATATGAATTAATAGTTCACGGTGAATTCTTCTGCATGTTAAAAGTACTTCAATTTATTAATTAACTGCATCTACAAGAAACAATTTAAAACTTCTAAAGTCAATTTATCCATATGTACTGGTTGTTTTTAGTGTTTTAGGCTCCTGACTTTGTGACACACCAGTAAGCCACAGAGACAGCAACAACTTGTTTTTTTTCATCTGTTTCTGGTTCTGTTCAGTAAAAGAAGGAACATTTCTGTTGGGTTGTAGTGGGATTATCACACCATTAATTTTTCACATTGTTGCAGCCCTAGTAGACATTACACCTGGGCAAAAGGTATTTTTATTTACTTATTTGTTTATTTGTAAGGGAACATGTACAATATTAAACACAAATGAATGTAGCTTAAAGAGTCAGCATGAAGCTAGTTTTCCTCTGCTGTCCCCTTCAGGTCATACAAGCACATTTGTGCTTAAACATACTAAAATTCTCTTTTTGTCCAAAGATTAGATACAACAAACAGTTAATTTGGTCCATGTCTTTTTCACCAGTGGTCAAGAGAAGATGTATGATGTGGTCATGGAGACTATAGAACAGGATCTTCCGTCCTTCATAGGGAACATTTTTACCTATGCCACCAACCCGGGACTCATCATGCCTGCTGTCCTTCTCATGGTGTATGTATCATTTAAATATCAAAAAAAAAAATTAGGG
>NW_019474015.1:0-2033 GCF_002814215.2 Seriola lalandi dorsalis | reverse complement strand
AACGTTACAATGAATCTTTAATACACTGATTGTCAAGTTGTACTGTTATGTAACAATGACAGCAGTCATTTCACTGCATGTTCCCTTTGATATAAACAACTATATTTCTGCACTGTTATAGCATTTGCTTTTTTTTCGTACTGAACTGAAAGAATGGCTCTTTGATTGCACCTGTGCTCAGAATATTTACCCGCAACCATGACTCTGTACAAGCTGATGAAAAACTAAAGGGCTGAAACATTTGGTATTGATTTCAATTTTAGTTTTTGTGCACCTGCAATGAAGCTGCATGGAAAAATAGTTTTAACTCAGCTGCATGGCTCTTTTTCTTAAAGCTGTTTGCTTTCTATTTTGTGTTCAGGTAACCTTTTCAGTTCTTAAGTCTACTACCTATATTCAGTGAAGATGAGAGGCATTCTGTTGAATCGCTATAAGTACCGTCATTGTATTTTTTGAAAAAAGAAAATAGGCAATCTTGTAGACTACTTTTTATTTGTCACAGTGACAGTAAGGGTGTCTTAATGGCTATCTGAATGTCACTCACCGCCAGGTTATGAGTACAGTTAACCGCCATGAGGCCCGGACTGTGGTGATGGACAAATATGGAGCGCAAATCACTGCCGGAGAGGAGAGGCGAGTAAAGACTGGCAGCCAGAAGGATATAGAGTGATGGATAGAGGGCATTGAACAATGAAATATGCATCAGGGCTCTCGTGAAATTTTAATCCAGACTGTTGACTGGAGGTTGACCCCATTGTGACCCAACACTTGCGGGAGTGAAAATATCCGCAGAGGGAGGCGCGCGGGGGCGGCGGTGGCGGTGGGTGCAGAAGCAGGGCGAGGAAATTGTGAGAAAGAATGGAGTAATGAGGCTGGCTGGAGGTGTAGACGGGTAATTTTATCTGTCTGGGTGCCTGAGTGTCTGAGCGTCCCCTAACTACATAAGAAGCGGGGAAAATCTGCGAGAGCTTCAAGGATTTTTAGGAGAAAAAAAGAATCTCTAACATTTTTATGCACTGTATTTGAGCAGAAGATGCGCTCTTTCTCAATCAATTCCTTCAAAAATACACTTTCCAATAATTTACAGTGGAGTGTACTTTTTGTGTGTTAAATTGAAATCCTGGGAGAAAATGTCAAAGAAAATCACATATATTTTTCTTCTAAAATGGGATAGTTTAAAGGGAACAATTCAATTCCCTTCCAAAGCTTGAAAACAACACTAAGGCTTTAATCTGTTATGTTATTATGAAAAAAGCTTTTATACACACACACAAAAAAAGCTTTATCCCTTTGTGCATATAGTAAGCAGAACATTTGACCATATCCCTAGGAAATCAGCCTGTCACAGTGTCTGGCTTGTTCGTATTTGCAGACACTGATTGAACTGCACAGGATGATAAAGCTCACTTATGTAAATTCTGTTTTTGGTTTGCATTTGCCTTTAATGTTCGATTCAGTAAGTTCTTGCTGATGCTTGTCCTTTTTTCCCTTGATATTCATTATCGCTGTTTATCAGGTTGTTTGTGTTTCTATAAATAAAGAAAACAGTGCATGCAGGCAGTGTTAGCAGGCATCAAAAGCAGAGTGTGCAGGCGTCAAGCATACTATATACCCTCTATATGTACACCGCTGTATAGTGGTTTTCCAGTAGGTGAGCTGAAGTGCCCCTACATCAACACCATGCATTATATTCCTAATATGTTCTTGAATATGAACTGAAATGGATTTAAAATTAATGTTTTAATGTATAAAACTATTATGAAAGAGGATATAGGTAAAAAAAAAAAAAAAAAAAAAAGGTTTTTTCAGTTGACTGTAAATGATTAAGTTGCTTTAGTCAAGTTTGGATTACCACTTGGACTTTTTTGTAAGGGCAGTGGCCGAAGCTAAATGGTTCCACTAATCATTACTTTTAACCAACTCTTAAAACAACTTCTTCACTTTATTTCAGATGTTTATAACATTAGAGCACAATTCTGATTCATTTCAACCTAAGTCTATGCCTCATTAATCAATTTTTTTTTTTTTTTTTT
>NW_019474014.1:0-1807 GCF_002814215.2 Seriola lalandi dorsalis | reverse complement strand
CATACTCAGTGTTCTGAGCAGCAATTGTACGCACCAGGCACAGTGGACACGTTGTCCTGGTGGCTGATAATTGTAACCATGGATAACAGTATGATGATAATTTGAGCTATTTCAGATTTTCCTTAATCATGTCAATACTTGAAATTTAAGGACAAAAACAAATGAAGTCACTAAATATGATCTAGGCGTCCAGGGTCATTGTGCAATAATGTTTAGTAATCAATAAAGATTTAAAGGAATAGTTCAACATTTTCGGGAATATGTAACTTTTTTACTGAGAGTAAGATGATGATGATAATGATACCAGTCTCATGTCTGTCCATAAAAGGATCGTATTTCCCTCTTCTCCTGTGTTTTATTTGAAGTGTTGATCCATAAGAAGATATATTTGTGGTTTTAGGAACTAAAAACCATCTCAGTGTAGTTTTACATCTCCTCTCTCAGGATACTCTCTGCAGCTCTAGTAAAAACAGGTCGGTGAGCCAATCAGAAGAGAGGAGGCTGAGACTCTACTCATTGGCTGACTGAGTGATCTAATAAAGATGTCGTAGATTTCAGGTAAACACTCTGAAAAATCAAATCCTGCAAGGTTGGATGGTGGGTCCACCCACCCAAGTGGGTGGAGCTTGGGGCGCGGCTGAGAGCAGTGTCTGCTTTGTTGTGACATCACAAAGTTACAGAAGTCCTGACGGCTGCTTATAAGGCTCAGTTTCTGAATACAGGCTGTGTGCATTTCTCTGTGGACTGAGGCTTTGATACTTTAATATAGAACCTAGACCTGCTTTATAATCAAAAAACATCTGCCTTTATACAATGTGACCTTTAAATATGAAGCTAAAGCCTGAAGGCAGTTAGCTTAGCTTAGCAATAAAGACTGGAAATATGTGGTGACAGCTAGCCTGGCTCTGGCTCTGTCTAAAGATTAAAAAATCTGCCTATCAGCACCTCTGAAGCTCAGTAAGTGCAAAAACAAGACGCTGTGGTTTTTGTGTGAAGTTATTTGCTGGACCAAATGAACTGGCTGCTGACTGTAGCTACATACTTACCCTACAGATATGAGAGTGGTATCAATCTTCTCATGTGATACTTGGCAACAAAGCAAATAAGCATACAAACAATCCTTTATTAGGCCAGTAAATTTAATGGATCTGTAATTTACATACAGGGTTTGGCAACAGTGTCAAAACTGAGGGTGGGAAGAGTCAAGAAAAGAAGAAAAGACGGAACAGCTCAGAGCCAAACGATGAAGACACAGAAAGAACGAATCAGTAGGTGGTCTGCCTCAATAACACCCAGCCAAACAATGGCAGCCAAATCTGCTGTTCAACAAGAAAGCTCCAGTAGTTGGCTAATCTTTAAAAGAAGACACACTGAAACTGAGTTTGAATGCTAAAGTTAAAGGCTGAGCAGGAACCCACAGAGTCAATTTTCCCAGCTGTCTTATGTTATTCCTCTGAGGTATTGAAACGACTTTGTTCCTCCAGATACAGGTATCTTACTTCACACTGTGTGAATGTTTATCCTTAAAGTGCTTATCTGTTGGTAATAAAATGAGTTTAAAGTTGTGTATCTCATCCTTATTTGTGAATATGGATAAAACTCTAGCTTTATAAACATTATAAAACGCCTTGGAACAGATGCACTGATAAAAACCATCCTCTTAGCACAGACGGGCATTTTAATTCTTTTAAACTAAGAGGTGGAAAAAGGTGAGTCGATGAAAATATTCGATTTTTAGGACTCTTTATCAGTTTAATGGAGGTCAGCCCATAGAGAAAACTGAACATGTCTGGCTGATGAAAAACTA
>NW_019474013.1:0-1807 GCF_002814215.2 Seriola lalandi dorsalis | reverse complement strand
TATATATATATATATATCATAGTATTGGATTAATATTGATGCATTAATTCAACATTTTAATGGTATAGTTGGACAACATGGAGCTGTATCTATAATAATGCATTTTATTTTATTTATCAAGTTTTATATGTAAAATTTGAACTTGCTAAATAACGAGTAGCTGAAGTTGTAAAATCGACACATTGCAGTAAAAAATTCAACATTTGCTCCTGAAATCTCGATGCATCAAACAGAAAATCAAAGTATAAATACCTTTGAATCATACTGAAATACATCCATCCAGTCTCCAGTGTTCACAGTAAATGCTAGTTTCAAGGACAGATCTCAATACTGATAGAAAATGAAGTGAAAAATGTGGATAAAGCCAAAAACAGCTGCTGCTGGAAATCAGAGAATGAGGAACGGTAAAAATACAGAATGTAATGTTGCGAATTTGTTTTGTTCTTATTAAACCAAATTGATTTTAATTGTTAAATATTCAAAACAGAAAAGAAAAGATTTTTTGGGGGAAAAATATAAAATGAAATTTCTATGAAAATTATACATTTGTATTTTATTTCAGTGAACATGAGGTAGTTTTTTAATTTAAACTTCCACTGAACAATTAGTTGATATGTTGGAGCTGACAAAATAAAAGCACTGTTTAGGGAGAGGCAGGAAGTCGACTCCAAAACTGCCTTTATATCAGCAAACAAAGGTCTGATCGTTAATGAAATGATGAATCTCAGTCCAATGTTCACTCTCTTCTACCAGCTGCTGGTTTATGCGGCTCTGCAGCTGCTAAATGCTGCTGTTTGTCAATTTGAAGTTTGCGAGGAAAACGGACTGAGCTGTTGATTCACAGTAGTAGTAGTAGTATTAATATTTGTTTCATATCACACAATCATTAGATTTTAATAATATAAGACATGTCAGTCTATGAGACTATGAACATGAAAATGTTTAGATTTTTTTTTTATCAATGAAAACCTGAATCATACTCCTGTGTCATGACTGCAGGTGTTTGAGAATTTAAATAATTTATTGACACAATATGAAATCTTTCAGAGCTACAATTAACAATTAGTTTTAATTTTATTATTAATCAATTAGTATTGTGGTTTGTAAAACACAATGACACAAGAAGTCCAAAAACTAAAAGGCATTCCATTTATAAAGATATTATTCAGATAAAATTTTGAAATTGATAATCAATCCAATCAATCCAATCAATCCAATCAGTTTTTTTGTCAATCAGTAAATTGTTTCAGATCTAAAACTTTTTGCCTTATTTTTCCACTCTGGACTAAAAGAATATTTTGCACTCGCTGAGTTACACTGATGACGTAGAAATGGTAGAAGATAGAAATGGATTGTTTAGTGTTTTAATACATTATGACTCTGCTTCAGTCCTGCTTAATGCTGTATATTATCTTGTCATGTGTTTGTCCAAAAGTTAATGTAGTTTATTTAACTGGTTTATTTTGTAGCATGAGATTTATGAAAAAAATTAACTCAATCCGCTTCATTTTACCTACATTTCCCTTTATAGATCAATTAAAAATGTCTGTATTTGTATGTTTATAGTAAGTAAAGTAGAGTGCATATCTACAGAAGTAACAAAGCACTTTTTTTAAAACCTTAGGATGATATTTGTTGGAGATAATTATTTCTGAGAGAGATTATTTGTATCGACTGATTTCACTGTGCCAGTATTAAGCTAAGATTGTGACAAAGCTGCTTTAAATTTCCACAGTTTTTGCAAGAAATGGTATCAACAGTTAGTTTATATGATTTTGGGGACAGATGTTTCTTCTGTAGAGGAGTG
>NW_019474012.1:0-13494 GCF_002814215.2 Seriola lalandi dorsalis | reverse complement strand
TTAAGAAGTTCATTCAGCCATGAGGGCAGTCTCACACAGGTGGGATTTACAGCACACATCATCTGTTGGTTTATAATATACAGTATATAGGATTCTCCCGATGAAGGATGTGGCTGCTCAAATTAAAAGCATAACAGGAATGTCTTATACCTGGACAGATCTTTTCATTTGCTGGAGTGCTTTATTGTTGGTCAGTGACTTCTAAACCTTATTCATGAACCCATCATTCTTTAATGCACTTTGTATGTTGCAGTGACAGCCTGCACTGATGACTTTGTTAGGTGAAACATCTGGTTTGGGGTGATGCTCTTTGGTCTTTAATGGCCTCTGTGAGAGGCCACATCACTGGCAGGGATGATAAATCTGAACAATGAGAGAGCCAGTAAAGCAGTCAGCAGGGGTTCGACCGTGCAGACTACAGGAAGTGTGGCTCCTCTTGACCCCTGAACCCTGAGGTGATGTGTGCCCTTCAGTCTGTTCTCTACGCCGGGATCTCTGACAACCACATGCTATACAGTACAGTCGACTGGCAGTACAGCATGTGCCCTGTCGTAGTGATGAAATAAGGTAAATTGAAAATCATATGGTTAGATTATGGACTATCAGTCATTTATTTATTTGGTTGATACAATAAATCTGTTACGGCATAAGTTTTATTTTTTATTTTCTATTTTTTTGTCTGAACTATAAAAAAATCCTTTAATTACTAAACTGATGATCACGCAGCCAGTCCTAATGTAATCTTACTCTCCAGTCACTTTGCATACCACCATGCTATCCCTCAAGAGCATGCTCATTGCTCATCCTTACAAAGCCATGGTTTAGAATAGAACAGAATAAAATTTATTTATTGAATGGGCAAAACAGCATGTAACATATATGGGACAAATAATGATAAACAAGCACCATCAAAACACAAGGTACCATAAGACACTAAAAGCAGAACAAAAATGATTAAACAAAAGATTTACAGCCATAAAACCTTTGTAGAGCAGGGAAACTTTAAAGGAATAGTTTGACATTTGTGGAAATATGCTCATTTGCTTTCTTGCCAAGTGGTAGATGAAAAGATAGACACCATTCTCATCTTGCATGTTACCTGATATGAGATTGGTATTAACACGTTATGTCTATCTTGTTTAATCTGAGTTATCTGAGCGCAACCCCACAGCACTGACAAGACTCCAGGACGTTTTTTTTTTCCCACAGTTTTTTGTACAAATAAACAAAGTATAACATGTTAAGCTTTAGAAGTGCTGGTTAGGTCAAATTAATTGATATATTTTACCTTCAGAAAGCTGTTTCATCATGTTTCAAGTCTTAATGCTAAGCTAGGCTAACTTGCTACTCGCTCCAGTTTCATGTACCGTACAGATATGAGGTGAGTATCAAAATTTTTAATCTAACTCTTAGCAAGAAAGTCAATAAGCATATTTCTCAAAATCTAGTTTAAAATACGTATTATACATGGAATCACATCATGAAAACATGTATTTTTGCAGATGAAAGAAATGATCTTTAAGAAAATTCAACATCCATTTGAGTTACCATATGGAAAAGAGTAATAAAAAGTCTAATCTTGACTTCTTCTTCAGTCTTTCAGTAAACAGCGCTGCCTTGTTAACGTCATTGAGAGAATTAGTTTTACAACAGTCTGGCACTTTACCAGCTGACAGTTGTATACATGAAACTTCTCTCAATTAGTGATGAGCAGATGTCACAGTAGTTGGAAGAAGATCAATAGGGTCAGTTGTGACAGACTGGTCCTCAGTGTGGCCTGGCATTTTACAACACGGGCTTCTGTAGGCCACAGGGACTTTAGCTGCTAATAATGTGAGAAGAAAGTGTGGCAAAATTAACGGTACAGGAACAGAGGGACTCTCACAAAGACAAAAGGCGCCTGTGGCCAGTGACCTCCTGGAACCTGAGAGCTGCCCTTTTCAGACGGGTGAACTGTCCGCCGATCTGCAGGAAATGAGATGCTGCAGCTGATCAAGCTGGTGATCCAGGTCTATATAAGGAAAGGGCTGAAGATGATCTGAAAGCCGCTGAGTTTAAACAGGGTAGTTAACTTCTGCTAGTTCTCCCTATGGCCAGACGTTTACAGCAACTTGTCTAAACAATAGCAAGTGAGTCGGACAGGGGAGAGAAAAGGTTTTACTCTGTTTCCAACACCATATTTGGATGAAAGTGGCAGCTGTGGGTTATCATGCTGTTTATGAAAGAGTATACTTGAGCTTGACTTACTTGACTTGAAAAGACTTTCTATATAATTTCAAGTGTGAGAGGAGCACCTTCTTTAAAACTGTTGGGTATAACAGCTTTAAATGAATCAGCATTTTACTAAACACTTGGCCCTGGGCTGCAGTACTTCTTGTTCCCAGATATTGAGCGGTTAACCCAGCTGCCTCTGGAACGACTAGTATGCTTGTACTGGCCCAAAATTAAATCTGGCCTCAGCTTAATCTCGTGTTTTTCCATTGCTATTCTTCAAGATGAATGGACTGTCCCTCCACAGGAGTAACACATCCCACATATTTGTTTTTACTTCCAACCTCCTCATAAAAACTAGTTTGGTATATGCATCAGGGAAATGAGAGTACTCTGGTTTTCCACTTTTGAAAATGGTGCACCGTTTTGTGAAGGAATCAGATTTCAATTAGTCTGAACACTAAACTCCAATTTTGTCGAGTGAATCACAGCTGGACCACACCAGTGCCCGGCTCCCTGTACCCCCCCTCACTACCCATCTCTTATTTCAGGTTTTTCATGTGGTCCCATACCTGATGGTGTGTGGCTTTGGTGTTGGGATGTAATCACCTTCACACAACAGGCCCACTCCAATCAGGATAATTGGCACCAGACTGCAAGTTACAAAGGAAGGGTTGAGTTTGGTTTTTTCCGTCTTCGCTCTTGTGCTCATGTGTTTATTAGCAGAGAGTCCAGGTCAAGAGAGTATACTGGCATCCATTAAATCAATGCTGTGCTACCCCCATGGAGATTTATTCACAATTATATCACTATATTATTATCTTTAGGTCTGTTTCTATCTATTGTCATCTATGTTTACAAAGTGTGGTGTCCACTGTTAGCTGTTGGACGTCTGCTGCAACCAAACACTAGAAAGATGCAACCTTAATCTGACCTGAGAAAACTTCTAATTCAACATTAGTGTCGCCTTAAAGCTTGTGAAGATCTTTTCTATTCCTAAACATCAACAGTATATGCCATGAAGTGTGACCACAAAGACATTAAACATCTTATACCAGCTCATGCTGCTACATGCATGTTCCACCAAATTCCTTTCATTCATCAGCATGCAATGCTCATCCTTTGATATTATTCACTTCTACACTATCACACTTTTTTGGGGGAAAACAACCAATCAAGCCACTTAACATCCTTTAAAGGAATATCTAGCAACATTTAGAATCTCTCTTGCTTAGAGTTAGGTGCGAAGATTGGTGTCACACTTATATAATATATATTTATCTATATTTATTCATATTTATATAATCTTCTCATGTAAATCTGGAAAAAAGCATATAGTCTATATATTCATTTATTGATATTATCTTCTAATAAGATACGAAATATAATTGATGCTGAATCCTTTCAGGTGCCTTGCAGACCTAAATCCAGCTGGTGAGCAGTTCATTAGCTGTTAATAGGAGTGCGGCGCTGGGCTGAGCAGCACCTGCCCCTCCCCTGACACCCAGGTGTGAAAAGCTTTTGAATGCAGTGGGGGACAGGGCCACTCTCCCTGCAACCCGGCCCACAAAATCACAACCATATGCCCTTTCAGGTTTGCACAGGGATTACGAGCCTCGACAAGATGAGGGTGATAGCAAGATGGGAATACTAGATAGAGAATATGCGGAATGAAAATATAAAGTGCAGGAAAACCTTAGTGGGAGACATCTGCTTCTGTAGCTCACTGGCTTTTGCTTAAAAACACTTTGCTGCACTGAAATGTTTTGCTTACATTTACTTTGCTATTTTAAACAGATGTATGTTATTTATAGAGGCCTCTTTATCTTATACAAATGCATCAGTGTTTGCCATATTGTACTAGATAAGGGACAATGAAATGTTGGTTTTTCATTGTTTATCCTGACTCAAACAAATTCAGCAGGAAAAGTATAGTACATACAGCAGTCTGAAAGATAATAGCTCTCATCTCGCTGTGGCCACAGAGCCATTTGTGCAGTTTGGGGATCCTGGCATGTGGAGAGAGAGATCCAGTCTGCTCAGCTGCTCTCTCCCAGTATTTAATCACCAGACCACGCCAAGCAAAACCTCCCTATCTGAACCCAGAGCAAAGCATCTGGTTTACCACAGCGGAGATTCTCATGTTCAAATATAGACAAGAGCAGAGACGCAAAATGACACAGAGAGCACATTCTTTCCCACCAGAGGTTTGCAGCACACACCCTGAGGCCTCGACCAAAAATCAACATGTTGTTTGGCAGCGTGGCACTCCTGTGAATAAAATATGATGGAAGGGAAACCTCTCTTCCAATAACCCCTGTTTAAAGCTCCCTGACTGCATGTTTAGGGCTTTGTGAACACAGTCTCCCTCTCCCACAAGAGAGGAGAAGCCTCTCCTTTCCATAGCCTACAGCAGATGTGTTCTCTCCTCTCTCTTGTGGTTTATTCTTGTCCTCGGTGGGTTACAGTGCATGTGTGTGTGCATTGCTGCATGAGATCAGTATTGTGCTAATTAAAGCAAGGACGCACTCATGGCACTGTGGAAAATACATCAGGAGAGTTGTTTTGAATGATTTAAGAGTTGGTTTGTGTACAGTGTACCCACATCTGTCTTGGCTCTCCAAGATGCACCTCACTGCCAGGTTGCTAGGATACCTATGGCTCATTTAGAACACCTGGACGGTAAGGTGAGGCCGAGCCCACCAGCACGGCTGCTCAAAAGACATGGAGTCGGCCAAATCAGCACACAAGTGGACTGAACTGAAGGAACTAATTGAGATGATTGGTGATAGAGAAATACAACATCAAGAGGTAAAAGGTAGGAAATCCAAGAGGATGGACCAAGCAAGACTACAAAGCCCAATTATAATAACGGGCAATTACTTGTGGAGACAAATATAGATTGAATTTCAGTGTCTATAGGTATTTTCTTCAGTCTACTACTTTGAAAAATGCTTACACTAGCAATGGTGGAAAAACTGCTTTACTTCAGTAAAGTAGCAAAACCATGATATAAAAATACTTTGCTGAAAGCAGAAAATATTACATAAGTTTATAGTATATTTTGCAAAATGTAGTAAAATGCTACATGTAATCAATGTAGAAAATGGCACCTAGATTATTATTGTTGCAAGTTAATGTCTAAATAGTAATTTACTGTATATTGTTGGTCAAGGATGACAACTTTATATACTGTTAAGTAGTTGAATCTATAATGTCGCAACATATTTTATGCACTCATAATGTATTTTGTCTGGAAAATGTAAAAATGAAAAATGCATGAAACGAAAATTCTCAAGAAAAATACAAGAATTTTACTTACATGCCACAACTATTACCAAAATGAAAAACAAAATCACATTAAATGGAAATACTAATTTAAGCAATCAGCTAAAATTTTCATCAAGGCTTGGCCAATAATAGCTGCACCATGAGCATCATCCTTTGGACCAATGTCTTCCAGTAATTTCCTCCCAAAAAACTTGTGACATAAGGAATTTTTGCAGACTTCCTCTTGTTTAAATTTGTACTCTGCTTGGTCAATTTGGCCACTTTAAAATGACATGAGGTAAACAATAGTCTCTAGAGACGAAACAGTTTGGCCCCTGGGGACCCTCAGTGCAGTGTGGGGGGTCCCACCCCTGGCACACTTCCCTTGGCCTCAGGGTTATCACCATGGTAATCCTGGTTACAGCACCCATGAGGAATGATGGTGGCTACTGGGTGATACCTGGACAGACCTTTGCAACTGTTCTGGTGGTCGCTGAGGAGTCATTTGCTGCTTCAATATAGACATAACTATACCTGTCACTGTCACATTAGGGTGTTGATAATCATGTCTCATTGTACCAATAAAGACATCAAATGCTAAAATGTGGTCAAAACTTGGAAACATTTTATCTTCCACTAGCATTTGTAAATTGAATGTATTCAAAAATGTAAAGTTGAATGAAGGTTGTATTGTGTATGCTCATGCTCATGTATGCTTATATGCTCATACTGTACCAATGCATATAAGACCCAAAGAATGGTGGTTGAGAATAATATGTTCTCCTTTCTTTCAGATTCAAACAACACATTGTAATCACTCAAGATTTATTTTAATGGTCTTTTGGTGCCGTATAAGCCTGTGTCTCCACATGCAGTGTTTGGGTTGAGTCCAGGGTCAGTTGGGATTCTCCTGACAGTTTTATATACCCAATAGATGACTGGCTGCTTGCACTGAGACGCTCAGATGTTAACTTCCTCTGTTTGAGAGTTTAAAAGCGTGCTGTGATGGTGTGTCGCATGCTGTATTTATGTTTGAGCCCTGGCTGTTCTATCTGACCAGGCCTCTGCATGGAACCTCGCTGTACTGCTGAGGCTGGGGTAACTCCTCCACCCAGGCAGGCTCCCGTGTGTTGACATTTGAAAAACCAAACAGCACTCAGCAGTGAAACATGAGCCCTGCACAAGTTGGAAAGACAGCGCTTGGGTGAGAAACAGAGAAATAGGAAGAAAGAAAAAGTAAAGAAAAGAGAAAAAAATAACGAAGGAAGTACCCCACACCCTGTAAGATGAGGAAGATGAGTTTTCAAAGCTCCCTCAGTTCCTTCCTTCATTTCTGTGTGCAGGCTGGAGCAGCTGAGAGGTTTCAGCTGGGCTTTGGCTCAAATCGACTGACAGAGAAAATCTGTTTCCAATATGAGTGTTTCCTGTGAATACAGGAAATGGCCCTCAACACTGTGGAGCTACTGCACTCCTCTCCCTCCCTTTCAGCCTGCTGCACCACACAAACCCAAAAGAACAGGAGTAAACTTTTTTTTCTTAATAACGCCAATCCCAAATAGATGTGTAATGGAAAGTTATGCTTTGAATTCTTTTCAGAGAAAATGTGAAGTCTTTGTGAAAGACAACAATTCAGATTTCTGATCACATGCGATGATTAATCAAATGTCAGAGAAGTGAAAACATTCTTCACTGTGTATCGACAAGAGTGCAATGGTGCATGATGAAGTTTCAGGTTTGTGGAGACAAATATTCCACAGCCCCTTAAAAATCACTTTAAGAAAAATAAATCAGACAGACTTTGACTCTTCAGGTGTGTAAAGTACTAGGCTCCCTGCATTTGTGATACAGATCTCACAGAAATTTAATATTAACTGCAAGGGAAGGAAATGTGTGTGGGAGTATAAGTGTAGTTTGTTTCAGCATATGATGACAAGGATCATTATCCAAATGTGACATCAATACTCCTCTTAAAACCACTGTCTGATCCACTGATCTAAAAATCCTTGCACATTTTTAGTATCTTGAATCGTATTCCTGATCTAAAAACCAGCAGTGTAACTCAATATTTCCCAGGGGACAAGCCGTCATCGCACCCACCACATGCCGCAACAGGCTTCAAGGCTCCTGGCTCAGTCCAGAGGATGTGACAGGAATCAGAGAGGCCTTTTTCCTGCTATTTAAATCAGCAGAGCCAATACTTACTTGTGCAGATGCTCAAATCTGCTGTGTTGGCCAGGATTTGCCTTCAGAAGTCAAGGTCAGATGACTTGACTGTTTTTACAGATAAAATAGGACTCCCTCATAAGCTACTGCAAGCAATATAACTGCTGTTCAGAATGATATTCAAATGGATGATTGATAGTTTTGTGACATTTTTAGTGATAATCCCTGTACTTTTGTGTGTTTTATCTCATACCAACATCAAAATCTACTACTGGAAACAAAGCTTTTTACTTAACCCCTGAAAGTTGGTAGTTTCAAGCTGATTAAACTGTTCGCCCATAAGCTCATGACAACATCCTTCACACTGGGCCACAGCTGGACATAGGTCACAGTCATTGTCCTGTTGGATCGACTGAGGCCCCATCCTGTTCCAGATATGAGACAATGCAACGGGGGAGGAAGAGTCTTAGGCTGAGAGACACACACCCTCACTACATTGGTACTGCCTCAACAATGAGTGCTCCTCATTAATGATTTTTTTTCTCTCACGTTTAGCTTTATGACTTACAGCACTTTGCTGAGTAGTTAACCCTGAGGTCAGGCCTCAGAAGGCCAATGTGAACTGGCTCCTTCCAGCCACATACTCATTTAAATTCAGTTTGTTGTGTCACTGTCCACACAGATTGGTTATTGAAACTACAGTCTGTCTCAGCAGAATCTTAGAGGCAACTTCAGGATACCCTCCAGACATGTTTTAAGATAATAATCTGCTTTGAATGGTAATTTGTGTCTGATATGATTTTCCAAGAAAAAGTTCAATTACAGTGTTAAGAATTGCATCTGATTCTTCCTCATTAAGAAAAATCCAGAATAAGCTTATATTTTTGTGTATTGTGTAATTGCTGGACACAAGATGCAAGATGTCTCATTGCATGTGCACTGGAAGCATTTCACGCCATGACTAGTTGTATTGTCACAAAATCATGCTTGTATGTAAGTATACATGTTAAACTCAGATTTAAGGTGAGCACAGAGGAACAGATATATTATTCTACAACGGCTCTCTCATCTCATGTTACACATTACAGAACACCAGCTGACAAATTCTCTTTAACACTGTGTGAGCACTAAGTGACCCAGTCAGTCTGGGCACAGGATCAGATACAGACGGTGAACATGAACACATGTTGGGTTTTTTTAATAGCACAGGTTGTTTGCACATACACAGCACATGCCATTGTTTCACTGTGATGCCCTCCTTTAGTTAGGCAAAACAAAAGCTTGCTTATGACATCAGCCATGCAGTAGGACTTGCTTCCTCCTTGCTCCGTTGTCTTTGGTACTGTGCTGGCACTCTGTACATCACAGGTGTCTATAAGGCACTCTGAGGATACATTTAGTTGGAACAGTTACTTGATGATGAGGGTTTTTGTTGAATGTACTTGGGATGAGGCATTTTAAGACAGGTCACATTGCCTGGGTGTAAATTCAGAGAGGTGCTGGTGTGTAATGACCCTGTGAAGACTGTTGCTTTGCGTCTTGGATCATTAAGCTGCAGGACACCAGCCAGGGTAGACCTTGAGAGAGGGAGCAATGCTGTGCGGAATAACTTAACATAAAGTAGCGGGTGAGAGTGCGCCTCTGGACATGCTCGATCAGTCAGTGTGGGGCTGTAATTTACAATTTACATACATCACCTGCAACCTCATAAAACAGAAACAATTTCCTACATGGAAAAATGAGAGCACTCATTGGACACGTTTTCCACACACATGGATCTGTGTACACATGTGCATGTGCATATGTGTGGTGTTTGTATGTAATGGGGATCCTCATGACCATTGCTATTCATATGTGTCATGCCTCCATCTGGATCCTGCTCTCTGACCACATGTCAGGTAAGTCAGCGCCGAGTAACAGAATACAGGCACAGATGATGAGCTTTTTACGTAAAGCTAACCTGTCATTTATCTGATTTTCCACACCAGGTCAAGGGACTGAAACTCTGGGGTCATGCACACAAACATACAGCTTTCCTGATGGTGCTTGAAGAGGAAAAAACAGACTGTATCAAGTTACATATACCCTGTAGAGTTTTGCAATTAATGTCAGAAATCAGTAAAACATTATAGACATTTCAGTCTAGCTTTGCATAAGATATAATATTGGCTGCTGGTGTGAGAAGTGCTGTGATTGATAAGTAATGAAAACCAGGTGAGTATCAGTCAGGCACACTAGTCCCAGCGCAAGGTCACCACGGGTTGGAGAAAGAGGTCACCCTACCTCAGGGGGCTGATGGGGGGTAGAATAGCCTGAAACTCCGGGAGTCAGTTTTCAATTAAGTCACAGCTCAAAGTGTCACAAGGATATATGGACAGCCCACTGGTGTGCCCTAAGATGAAACTCCTAATCCATCTTTCCATTTAAAGCTCAAAGGAATCAAAGAAAGCTCATGTCTCTATCAAACATGACCATGACTCTCGCCCATCTATCACACTTTATCACTCTGAGACATGTGAGCTTTCCCTGTGTGTCTCTTCATCTCCGATCACACACATGGTGTAGTGTGATCTTTTACTTTGCCTCCGAATTCTCTCACGTGGTTCGTAAAAGCTGAACGCAACATTTTAGCTTCAACACATCTTTCCACACATCATCCAATTTTGATGCAGTGCCGTGTGTGTGAGGAATGTACTGTTTCTCTGGTTGACATTAGTTCTCTTTGTTAACCTTAGGAAATTAACTTTTCCCCTCAGTCTCTGTGTTGCACGTGAATGTGCTTATTCATGTCGATCTGCTCTCGTACGTATGAATGACAGAGAAAGAGCAGTGAAAGAATCCCACAGAGACAGAGTTGAAGACAGAGACACTAACAGAGACATCCTGAAGTACAGGAAAGAGAGAACAAAAATTCTGGAAAACTCTATCTCACTGATGGATGGCTCCATCTTGGAAACTCAGACATATGAACCAGATGGTGGACTGACACAGACACAGGACTCTGTTGATGAATAGGATGACAGTGAGGTTCACGTCTACCTTCGAGTGGCTCCTTCTCAATCTATCAGTCGATTTATCAGTTGTATGATTTTGGACAAATTAGATTTTTTAGCTCCTGAGTAGTTTTTTTTTAAGGAATAAGCACTGAATCATTAAAGATTCCTGGAAAAAAATGCTCATCACTCCACATGACAACATTTCTTTGCAGAGCAGAAATATAATGCTGAGGAAACAGAGTTTTTCTCAATTCAATCCATTAACCAATTCATTGAAGAAGACCCTGTGACCATCAGTCAGAATCTCTTTAGTGGAGAATAGCCCTAATGTGCATGCTGCGACTCTGAGGTCACTCACCGGTCACAGGACTAACTAGTGTCACTTCATAGTCTGATTCAGTCACACTGTTTTCCCAGTGTAGTTTTGTACATATGGTTTTTGGTTATTATAGTATACATATTCACAAGGTAAACTTAATGTTCTAAGTGTATATATTCACAGCATTTACCAACTCAGAAAGTCTGAATGCCTCTGCTGCCAAGTAATAGTTTTAGTAATAGAAGTTGTTTTCTTAAGGATAAAAGTCAAGACCCTGAATCACAATGTGGATAGGCTACGTTGGTTATAGGAGAAAACAAAACACAATACTTTCATCCTGGTTTCATTAAGGTTATTGTTTAAGTGCCTTGGGCTTTGGGCACCAGAGTGAAACAGATATTGCCATCAGGAGAACTACAGCTCCACAGCAGCAGAGCTAAACATGGCAGTGATTAATCGGATTTAAACAGATATGGTCTTCATTATCTTGTCTCGAAGAACTTAATGATGGCTTGAGTTTAGCTGGCATTGGAGGGAAGACAGGAAAGAAAGACTCATTCTCTTTCTTGGTTCTTTCCATTTATGCTGGCATTGTATCTTTGTGTATTAAGTACCACACAGCAACGTGACTTAGCAGTTGGGCCCACAGGCTGCTGTGGTTACTCCAAGAAGATTCGAGGATGAATTTAGCATCATGCACTTTTTTGACACACGTACAAGGAAAATTCCAAACTGCAGAAACTGGATTATTCTAACTGGAAGGTCATTGGCAGAGTTCTGAAATTGTGAGAAACATTTGCAGAAATAAGCATCAGACTTAGGGGACTTGGTTTAAGAATGAATGCAGCAAGGTATATTTGTCTTTGCAACCATGTTACAGATTAATTAGTAATGATACTGCATCCATTGAGTATTTTATAAAGATTTGGCACCGAGACTAATGGTAGGTCTGAGTCTGGGGTGGGAGATCGGGGGGATGTGAGGTGAGGGGGTGGGAGAGTGATTGGGAGACTGTACACATGCACTGCAGAGAAATTAGACAGGTTGTCAGCTGAGTGTGCAGCAGGGCTTTGGCAGCCAGACCCCCTCTGGGATCTGGAG
This sequence comes from Seriola lalandi dorsalis, assembly GCF_002814215.2. Classification (NCBI taxonomy): domain Eukaryota; kingdom Metazoa; phylum Chordata; class Actinopteri; order Carangiformes; family Carangidae; genus Seriola; species Seriola lalandi. The sequence goes on along the minus strand of NW_019474012.1, from coordinate 1,434 downwards.
GAGAGGAGTGCAGGATGGAGGAGTGTGTGAGCCATGCACAAGGGGTTGAGACACAGTTTCCTGTGTGTATTTCCTGTGTGTTTAATGTGAATCTGAGGGCCAGGGCCTGTTTCCTGTGTGTGATGGGTGCCAGGCCCAGGGCCCCGACACAAAGACAATGTTGCTTGAGAGTCCACGAATGTCAGAAACAGGCCAGGCAGCCGGTACACACATCAGGACAGTTTCACAGACTTCTATACAGACTCAGAGAGCTTTAAAGTTCACAAAGTAGAGCTCTTGAGAAGCAGAGCTCTGTCTCTGTCTGTATGTCTCTCTGTCTTTTGATAGGCAGAGATCCCAAGACCTCTTCCCTGAGGGCTCGTTACAGCTAGGTGCGCCTCTTCACATGACTACTGTAATGAAATTATGATATGACACATACACATACAGTTAAAGAATTTGGCTGCTGTTATTATCTATTTTCCTATTATGAACTAATCCCACGAAATGACTAAATCCAGCAATGTACTAAAGTATACTTGCACATAGCGACTTGCTTTTACGGATTTACACCTACAACAAATGGCCAAATGTATTTTAGCACACTGCTAGTTTTAGTCATTTGGTTTTAAAATCATTTAATAAAATAGCTTGCCACTGCAGCAAATGTCACTTAAACAAAAGCGAGTACATACATTTAATAAATACATACAAATCCGTATATTTTTGGGGGACAATTTTAAAATTAATACACATTGAATGCTGGTGGGAATTTACAGTAGCAGGACAATGTATGTGAAATTGACACAATAAAAATGCTGTGGGTCATTAATGTGTTTTTTAACAGTAGACAGCTCAATGGCACTATATCAGGCTTTAGCTACCCAGACAATACTATAAACCTTAAATATAGTGTACATCAAAAGCTTTTCCTCAGGACCATGAGAAATTTGGAAGTCAGATGCATTTTCATTTATTCATAATTAAAACGATGAGCAACTTCAGCAATCTTTTTGGCCAGCAGTAGAAAAATTCTGTTAATACAACAATTACTCTCTTTAGCCTTTAGCTACTTAAGGCTCCAAGCTAGTGTCTAACTTTGTCTGTCTGCTGTTTGGTGCCAACAACCAGTTATTGTAGAGCAGGTTATGGAGCTTTTTTTTTTTTTTACTGAAAACAGCTGCCTGTTGCAGAAAATAATGCTGATGAGAGTGTTAAGACTGAACTAAATCAGCAAACTGCAGACCAGAAAACCAAAACAATGAGCTGAAAGGCACACAAAAGCTATACGTACACCAAGGAGAACTGCATACATTACAAGTGACCATTTCGTTGTAGTAACAGTCATGTGATCAGTTGTTCATATAGAAATAGTATAGCTGTCTGGACAAATTGTGTGTGTGTGTGTGTGTGTGTGTGTGTGTGTGTTTGTGTGTGTTTGTGTGTGTGTGTGTT
>NW_019474011.1:0-1807 GCF_002814215.2 Seriola lalandi dorsalis | reverse complement strand
AAAAAAAAAAAAAAAGAGATTTTTTTTACATGCACTGTGTTCTGGATTTAAACATCCACATAGTTTGTGAAGAAACTGCTGGTGTATTTTTTTCTTTTTTTGATCGCAGGCTTTTAACTTGTAGGACAAGAGACACTGCTTAAATTTTACATTCTCAATCTTATATACTCTCAGCTGCTGACTGTGTGTCAGAGAAAGTCACGAGCACTGAGCTGTGATACTAAATGATTCTTAAAGTTTTTCATTCCAGACACCCTAATGTTCTTCCATCTGTTCCCACAGAGCTAATGTCACTACACCAGCACACAGCATATAGACTTCATGGCACCCCACTGGGCAAATATACATTGCTATATAAACATGCACTCATACGCTGAAGGCAAATATACATTCTTTTGCACGAGGCCTGGAGGAATGTTTGCAAAGAAACCATGCGGACAGTTTGGAGTAAGACTGAATGACTGGGGCAGCTGTACTTGGAGGAGAGTTTCTGTGCCTTCCCATGCACACGTGATGAAGCTCTCAATTTACAATAGGGCTGCAAGATACGATTGTTTTCCGTTCAGTTTTAGAGCTGAAACAATTAGATGATGACAGGAAATTGATTGGCAATTATTTTGATAATTGATTGGGCCATGCATGAATGCCAGAGTTCTAGCCTTTCTTTGTCTTATTGTAAACTAAATCTCTTTGGGTTTTGAAGTGTTGCTCATATAAAACAAGCAACTTACTGGTGGCAACTTGGCCTCCAGAAATTGTGATGGACATTTTTGTTGTTGTTGTTGTTCTTTTTATTATGTTCTGGCATTTACAGACCAAATGAGTGATAGAATAATCAAGATAGTAATCTGTAGATTAATCAATAATGCAAATAATTGTTGAAGCTCTAAATCAGTTACTTGTTTAATCTTTATCATGTCTGAAAATGCTTAACTCCTCACTATTCCTGCAGCCCAAAGTGATGTCTTGTCACTTCTTCTGTCTGACCAGCAGTCCAAAACCCAAAGGTATTCCGCTGAAGGTGATATGAAACAGAATAAAGTGCCAAATTGTGACATCTAGAAGCTGAAACAGGCATTTTTGCTGAATAAAGGACTAAAACAATGATTGTCAGCATTGTCATCCCTTAATATTTTGAGAGTAGGCCTTCTGACATGTTGCAGTAGGAAAAACACAGGTGTAATTAATAAAATGAATGATGGCTGAGTTCCATTTAGCTGCCTAAGTGTCAGGGTCCTGGTATTGTGCGTGTTGCTTCACTGTCAGTCACGTGACTGCACCACTTGAATTGAACAAAACCACCTGTAATTCTCCTATTATGACAAGTAAAAATGTCTGCTGTGAAAAAATTTTAATCACCACTAAAAATAAACTAATGTGCTAAAATACAATGTACTTTCTCTTCGCTATTTCCTGCTTCTACTCTTTTGTCTTTGACCATAGCTACTACAGTCCATTGTGTAACTGAGTGGGGTAAAGGGATGGATACTTGGTGTGTGGGATGTCATACCACTGAGGTCAGACAGCCAATGGCTTGCTCAGCTAGCATTCATTTGGGCAGGACACAAATGAATGCCTTGGAAACAAAAAACGTGTCTTTTTTAAGGGAACTGAGACATTTTAATCATTTGCACTGGCATGTAACAGGTGTTGCAGGTGAACCAGAAGCTGTAATTAAATACTGTTGCAGCCAAGCTGTGTTGATGGCCATGTGCCATATTGGTGTTTTACTACTGCTGATTAGTCTCTAAGATGTACAGGATATAGTGTGAATGGACCTAGGCAAGGGGTACAGTGAACAAGTGTA
>NW_019474010.1:0-1808 GCF_002814215.2 Seriola lalandi dorsalis | reverse complement strand
GGTACCCAGAGTGAACGGCTTTTACTTACTGCATAAGACAATGGTATGATATCTTTTGTTTAGACTCCAGTTAAAGTATGAATCATTTTACCACCAGGCATTGATACAATCTTTATCTACAGCGTATCCCTTTGCCTCCAGTGCAGGAAGACTAAACATCTTCACCAAGCCACATTGTAGTGTGGCTACATCTCTGCAGACATTATCAGGGATCTGTTTTCTCTTCATGCCTTTGTTCCTTTCCAGTATTTGCACCCTGCTGTGTGAGGAGTCCACGTGACTCAGTTTGTGTTTTCGTCTCTCTCAACAGAAAGCAGAGAAATGGTTCAGAGTCGGAGTACACAGAGAAACTGCAGCAGTACAGTAAGTCTCTTTGCTGAGATGACCCTCCTTGTTACATGGCTTTCCAACAGCAGCAGTCCTACACTTCAACTTAGCATCGACTGAGAATCCCCACGCGCTAAGGAATAGCTCACATAACATGAATCAGCTTCATCGATCTAGTGCAGTAATAAAATAGTCAAGAAGGATCTTGCTTTGATCTTTCCTTGGTTGACAAAAGAGCATTTTTTTCAGAGCATTAAACGATTGTTGGGTGTTTTGATTTTTTTTTGGCAGCATAGATTCACTTTCCTGTTCTTGCCACTGAATCCCCTATAGTAACGCCGGGAATGAAGGTCTACATTGACCCCTTCACCTACGAGGACCCCAACGAAGCAGTGCGCGAGTTTGCCAAGGAGATAGATGTCTCCTGCGTGAAGATCGAGGAGGTCATCGGCGCAGGTAACCCACCAAAGCTCCTGAGCTACAGGGGGAAGACTGCTAGTCACCTCCAGGCCATTCCGTTAGAGGACTTCACACCAAGCGGTACTTTCACTCAATTCATCGCTAGCCCTCTCCTTGCTCCCTCCCCTACCACACTCGTCACCTCTTAGGAACCCCTTTCCAGTCTTACAGATGTCTCAAGCACTGTCCTGTGTTCAAAAGCATTACTAGCTACAGTGTGTCTTTATCTCTTTTCAGTTAGCGAGACTGACAGTTCTAGCACCAGTATCTTATTTACCATACTGTGTATATTTAGAGTAGCTGTAATAGCCTGTTGTTTGGCAGATTATCATTTCACCTGTGACCTTAAAATGGAGCCCAATCCTGGAACGGGAAAGATGCTGTTTGAGAAAATTGATTTGATTTAAATAGGTATGACACAGCAGAAAAGTCGTTATGACTTGAAAATCTTCTTGAAACTACTGGAAGCAGATTCTGGACAATGCAAGACTACAGCCCCATACAGACAGGATTTATTTCTCTAGGGGAAAAATGTAATCCTGTCCGAGCGCATGTGTGTAATTCTTCTCTTATCTCATCCAGTATTAATTATAGCCTTTTGTTATTTGGCACACTTGTTGGCCATCCATTTTTTCCCCTTCCTTTATAGATAGACGCTCTGTGATTTAAGATGTAAGTCTGAATGAAGTTTCCCATTTCCAATTTTTGAACTTCAGCTGTCGCCCACTTTTGAGTTCTGTGGGTTGTAATGAAAGCATTTTATACAAACCCATTACTTGGTTACTGACATACAGTTATTATTGAACTCCCTAGTCTTGGGTTGTACAAAGCATGTTACTAAGAAGCATGGCTGATATTTATTTCCCTGCATCCCTCTGAAGATTTAATCCTGTCCAGATGGGGCAAAAGATATTAAAATATTTCTTGTTCAGGATTGGCTGTCTCCGACCCTGCCCACTTTTTAGTGTCTTGAGAACCTCTTTATTAAAGAGGGCTTCTATTGGATCACTATATATGACCCC
>NW_019474009.1:0-1808 GCF_002814215.2 Seriola lalandi dorsalis | reverse complement strand
TACATAACATCATCTACAGTCTAAAAAGTAATCTGTCTATTGCTGTTTAACAGATCACATACTTATTCATAGCTGTTAATGCATTGCTTTGGTACTTGTAATGCAATTTTCAGTACTAACAAACTAATATTGGGATAAGCCAATCAATATCAGAGCTTTTACAAGCCCTGTAAAAATGAGCATTACAAAACAAATGGCCACCCTCCAACAGTGATGATTCACTCCTGAGGAAGAAAGAGCAGGGCTTCGTGTGCTGATCCTTTTGCTGGAAGTTCACTTCAAGATCTACTTTAGGAAGTCAGAAATAAAAATGTTGGAAGGTCATATCAAGAGAAACTTTAAAAAGTACCTGAACAGACGCAGGCAGTCTGATACCCTGCAGGGCGCCCTGGAGAAACATATTCAAGACAGTACAAGTGGGAGTCACTGAAGTTCATTCGTTAATACAGAGTCGACCTAATTTGAAGCCTTTTGAGTGATGGTCTAATTATGATGGATGATTATGATGAATCATGATTATGATGATATGATGTGCTCAGCGTGGGCTTGTAAACATAACAGACTAAACATGAGGTCTTGTTTAGTTAAAATGTTTTGTTTGTTTGTTTGTTTGTTTGTTTTTTAGTATTGTACTTGACAGTATTGACATGTTCAGTTAAAAACATAGTTGTTGGCCCTAAACTGTGGAATAGTTTGCCACTAACTATTAGATCTTCCCCTCCATTGACATAATTTTGCCTTTATTTGATAGGGACAGTGAAGACAGACAGGAAATGTGTTTTCTTTAGCCTTTCGTCATCATGAAGACATGTCTGACCACACTCTTCTATTTTGTATTTGTTTGTATTTTATTTGTTGTTTATGTGGGGCTGTTTCTGTTATGATTTTATCAAGCTATTCTCTGTTTTAATCAATTACCTTATATCCTCTTATATCCTGTTTGTATTTGAGCATTCCTGTATTTTAGCTTTATTGCAATCATCAAATAATCCAATAATTTAATCTCACTGTTAGGTTTGTTGTTTTAAAATGTGCTCTATAAATACATTGGCTAGATTTGACTGGTTGTGGAGCCAGAATAAAATGACACAGAATCACCAGCAGATAGAGCTGTTGTTCTTCTAAAGATCCAAGAAATAACTCTGCGCATGGTCCCTCATCCAGACAGTCAGTTCATCTGACCTCTGCATTTACCAAAACACCAGCGTTCATGTATGAGCTTCCCCTGGAGGATCAGGTTTGATCATGGTATCACAAATCTAATGAGTGACTACAGTTGAGTTTAAGACACCATTTCTTATCATCAGCCTACCGTGCTAATACCACCAGGTCCCTGAATTTCTGACCTTTGACTTCATATGTTTAGATTTCCACTTTGGCTGAATCCAAATATTTTCCACAGAAATGCAGCAAATTCTCACATTTGAAAGGCTGGAAAAAGAGAATGGTTGGAATATTTTACTTATAACAGCAATGATGGAAATGATTGATTATCAAAATAGTTGGCAATTATTTTTCAATTACCTAATCAATTAATCATTGCAGCTCTAATGTCAATTGCTATTAAAGCAGCTAACATTAAGTAAATCCCTTCGTTATCTCGGCATAAATCTACTATAATGCTCTTGAAAAATCAGCTGATCCCTAATGGATGCTCAATTTTGATAGAATAATCTGCTACAGCCCGTCCTATAGTGTCCCATCATGCATTTGGACATTATCGAAGTTATGTAGGCAAGAACATGATGCCAACATTAATAAACGTCTTAAATCTTATAATAATATTTATCGATTAGCCATTCACATTA
>NW_019474008.1:0-1808 GCF_002814215.2 Seriola lalandi dorsalis | reverse complement strand
GTTATATATTGTGGTATTACAGTCCTTCCCATACGACATTCATTTCAGTAGTTTCACCTGTGCAAAACAAGGAAATGTGAGTTCAATTAATCATTTTAAAGAGGAGAAGGACTGTTAAGATCAAATACTTGTGGAAATGCACTGCAAAGAGAACCCATACAGTGTCTGTTGGACGGATAACCAGGATGACAAAGCAGGACATCAAAACTGTGATGCCTCTGACTTGTGGGCAAAGGAGGTTGGCAGTGACATTTAAAAAAAGTCCCACAATGGATATTGGGCGTTGATGTGTCACCATCATGACATGGGTTCAGACGTGTTTTCAAACAATCCAGCCATACCACACGAGAGCCTTTTACTGATCTTGTCATTCCTGAGCTGCACCGGACGACTCTGGGCTTGGATGACAGTGGATAGTTGATGCAATCGATAAATTGAATGCTTAAAAATTGGAATGCTTATTTGATGTCATCCACTTTAATTTTTAGTCCAAACCAATTTTCCAATATTCTTTAAATGTCCCGGAGATGTTGTCATTATCATGCTGTTTTATTAGTATCGTTTTTAATAGATTAATAAGTTTACCATAGAAAAAAGGAACATTTGTACAAAGACTGATGTTGTCTTTGAAAATGGAAGAGGCATTTTCAATCAAATGAACTGTGGCATTGCTGCACAAACGGGCAGATATAGTGACAAGCCTGCTGTCATATTCAGTAGTGGTTGAAGACACTGATACGCTCTAAAAGCTTTAACCGACAACCCTATTGGCCAGTTTGAAAATTCAGCAAGTTTCCTTGGCAACCAGCTAGGGTGCACTGCTCCTTGGCACGCCCTGAGAGTAACTGGCTGATGATATGCAAATTTAAGGAAACAGAAGCTAAAGTGAAAAGAGAGAGGTTGAGAGGCAGGATAAATCTGTCCTGGGGGGGGGTTCTTTCTTGAAAATCTGCATGAACTGCATACTGTAAGTTTACAGTGTGTTTACTGACTGCAGACAGTATTGTGCTGCACCCGTCTGAAGTGCTTGTTAAGATGCAGGATAGCTCTCTGTGTCGTGCTGCTGTGGTCCGACATGGGAGGATGCAGAGAAATTAAGTGTATATTTAAAATGCAGTGTTAGTAAGATAGACTAAGGCAGGCAGAAAGTTTGGCACAGTGAAAGGACTAGACAGAGCTATTGAAAAACATCTCTGTAGCAACACCTGTTTCTAAGTACTCCGTGTTTGTTGTGGTGTGTGTTGTGTTGTGTACAGTACATGTGCATTTTTGTAGTCATGGAGTCCCCTCATTATTGACTAATTGTCCATTAGTGTCTCAAGTCTTTTGTACACAATTTATATTACTTTTCACCAATGCCACTGCAAGAACCGAACCATTTTAGTTCCATCTATGGTTGTGGGTCTGTGTGTAACAAGGTAACAGATGACAGTCGTAACACCACATTCACATGTAGAAATGCCAGATTCAGAAAGGAGAGCTCAATAAACCTTTGCAGTCACCCTGTGTTAGTGAAGGAGACTTTGTTGTACAAACAAGGCCAAATCCTGAATTTGAAGTGGCCGTCGGCGGCCACTGACTGGCGATTGCAGCCTGCTAGCTCCTTACAGATTCAGGTCCATGGTTCTCTGCAGATGAAAGATAAGGTTCCTCTGAGTGTCAGCATTTAAAGTTGCTCAATTTAAAGCTGTTAGAAGTACACATCTATAAGCTCTCCCTCTCTCCCTGGCTCACACTCTCTCTAATACACTCCCTCTGTTCCTCTTCTGCAGTAGTACTCTCTCTCTCTCTCTCTCTCTCTCTCTCTC
>NW_019474007.1:0-1808 GCF_002814215.2 Seriola lalandi dorsalis | reverse complement strand
AAAAGTGCAATCCTAAAATATAACCATATAAATTTGATAATTAAGCATGAACTACTGCAATATCAAATTTGAGAACTTGGTACACTGTTAAAAGCAGAGTTTCAGATTCTTGAAACAATCCCAGTGGTCCTCTGAGGTATTACAATAACAGCACATAGACCTGTGTTGCTGAAGCCAATCCAGATATCAAGTCTGTAAATTGCTGTTGGCTGCACAACTTGTGCTCAGCCTTAATGTCAAACGGGGAGCTGAGTAAGTTAAAACCCAGAATTATATTGCAATAAATATTTGTAGTTTTGAAATGGAAAATGTCTCGACTCATGCCATCAGTAGAAGTGATGTGTACATTCCTTGATGTAGTGTAACCTTACACTTCCATGCACTTACCTTAAATCCCTCTCTGTGGTTGTCTTCTGACTGTCTTTGGCTGATGTCTTCCTTTTTTGCGGATGAGTCTCAGACATGGAGGTGTAATTTTTTCCTTTCCTGTCAGTGTGCTGGGGGATAAAAGGTGCTCTTACTGATAAAATGACCCACGTCTACAGCATGAACTCAAGACGTAGAAATCATAATTTCAGGAAAAATACAAATTTGAGCTTTTAAGATGGAGTTTGATCCTAACTAAGGTTTGTTGCTAAGGTTTGTATTTAGACTTTAGTTGCACTTTGTCTGAAATCAATTAAACATTCATTCTTGCATCTGGTTTGCAAATGTTCATTTCAAGCACTAACACAAATTCCATCATGTTTGTGGAAAACTGAACTGATTAACAAGATGGGGGACTAATGGATGTACAAAAGTGTTAACATTGTAAGCTATTGGCAGTGTAAATGCTACAGCAAAAGTGCAGCTAACTAAAAGGCAGTGGGCAGGGCTTTAGGTAACAATAGCAATGGAAAATATGTCTCATATTGGGTCATTTAAAGTTCATTGTGAGCTAACTTCCTCCTGCAATGTAAGAGCACAGGGGAGCATTGCACCGCAAAGTAGGCAGCTATGACATAGTCAATTTGGTCGGGCACAAGAGGCAGAGGAATGCAAGGCATTTGCTTGGAGAAATTGTCAGACCTGATGGCTTTCTCTGGAGGTGCCAACTTGCTGTCCTCGCTCCTGTTGGAACATAAGCTGAATATGTAGCCACACAAAGGGGGGAAAAGCCTTTTTAATTGCAATCTGATGAAAGATCCCTAAAATGCCCTGAGTTCTCTTCCCACTGACTCCAGGCCTTGTTGGTTTGACTGTATGACACAGCAGGGTTACATTAAGAGTCTCCAAACAACTGTTAACCTCCTGAGTATATTAAGCTGTTTGGCCCTGCAGTTGTGGCCTCTGTCCTGTTTTTAAGTGTGTAGACACGAGAGGGCTCATTCTGCCACAGGGTTTAGTCACAGGTATGGAAAGGTACAGGCATACAGCTCTTACCTAGTGGAAATGTTTAACACAAGGAGGGTTTAAACTCTCCACATTTCCATGCCTGTTAATTACTGGAGGACCATTGTCCTCAATGAGCTGCTACGTGACCCACATTCCCATGGCTTCAGTGACCAGGGCTTAAAGGGACAGTCGTCCTAAACCTGCTTGTCAAAGTAAATTTTGATGCGTGTGAATGGATGAAATCAACACAATTGAGGTTTGAAGCAGTGAAGCCTGGTTTTGGTCTGGTGTATATGACTATGTTTGTGTTTCTTTAGATGCGCTGGTACCCTACTCCCTCTGAGACTTCCCAGCCTGGATGGAAATCCCGGCAGTTTTGTTAGATATTTAGTGAGTAACCTTTGGTCCAACAGTGTTTTTAGATTTGCCAACCC
>NW_019474006.1:0-1808 GCF_002814215.2 Seriola lalandi dorsalis | reverse complement strand
CTTTTCTTTCTGTACCTCTCATTTTCCCCTCTTCTCATGGAGTGTCTTTCATATTCTTTAGTATCCTGATTCTGACCCGTATCCTGTTTTTGATTTGATTGCCTGGTTATTCATATACCTGTCTACATAAAAGTATCCAGTTTTCTGAACGTGTGCTTGTGAATGCACCTTAATTCCTCACCATCTCAGCCACTATGAGACGTATTCAGAAATCTGGATAAGCTTTTCACTTGCCACAGTATCCTGGTTTCTATTGGAGTATTCCAGTTGTATATCCAGGTTCCACTAAAATGGGATATGCTGTTTACATGCGCAAAACACAACCAGGATGATCTTTAAAAAAAAATGTATACTAGTGTGCATGTAAACGCATGGAGAAATCAATTCTTTGTTTTGCATCTTGAATCGTGTGCAGCCATGATTTTCAGTGATTATTCTTTTCTTTTTTTTCTCTCTCTAGACATGACTATTAGTGAAATTTTGACTTGTGTTATAGCGTGTTTTCAAGAGTTCAAAATTGAAATATTTTTTAGCTGTTTTTTTTTCATTTTTTACCATGCAAGTGACTGTTCAAGTGTGACTGTTGCACAAACACACAGAGAATTCACATCATTGTGAGTTATATTCAATAACACAGAGAAGGGTGGGTAAGGTATGACCTTAGTCACTTGTCATCATAAGTCAAACAATCTCCAGCATCAATAAAAATTGTATTATACATTCAGAATTATTTTGCTTTTCATGTTTTTCAGATCAGATTTAAAACTACCATCAGTGTGATGCTTCTTATTACAAATGTGTCTTTGTGTCCTACAGTTGACAGTACACAGTCATATGTAAAAAAAAAAATAAAACATCAGAAGGGTGGGTCATCAGAGTTACATTACATGATATTACATGCAGAAAGGTCATTTCAGTCTCACAGCTGCTGTCAGTATGTAATCCACTAGACAACTATTTGGATCGCTCATCTTAAAACCATGAGCCCAAACATACTTTTCTGTTCATGTGAAAAGCTCTCTGTTGTTTTTATCATCATGGTATGAAGTGTCCTTTTCTCAGTGCCTGCTCTGATGGCATCTGCTTTGCTTTAGAGGAGAGCTGAGCAATTCACAGTGACGGACGTGGTCGACTCATCATGCAGGGCTAATTTACTTTAAGTTCTGCCGCGTTTGTGTTACTTCAGATCTGTCACGGGATCGCATTGACGTTGCTATAGCATGCTGTTGTTTTGTTTTGGGGACTAAGAAAGCCAAACACCAGGATAAGGCATGACGTATAATGCTGTCTGACAGACAGGGCCTGTTGTTGGTGGACATAGCTGGCAGAGGCTGTGACTGCTCTCTGTGTCTGTGAGTGTGACCATGAGTTACCATTACTTGAAGTAGAAATGGAAGACAGTTTTTCCATGGATTTTCTCTAAACACTTCAGTCTTTTGATTGTTTTTAGACATTCTGTTTAGAAGAGGTATAAAACTAACTGTTGAATGTGCTTAAAACCTGTGTGAGCTATCCAGCAGCTGTTTGGATTTACATGGATTAAATTGCATTGTGTAAATGAGATTACTGTTACCGTGCGTTCACATTTTTAGCAACTGGGTTGATGTGCCTGAGGCCCTGCTCAGACCTGGCATTAACATCCATCTCAACTGATCCAATCACAAGTGGAAAGATCTAAGTACAGGTGTGAATGTACCCGAGACGCATTTAGGACGCATTTGAGATCTGATCACTCAGACCACATTTGGAGGTGGTCTGGGCCAAATGTTGACACATTCTTTTAGCAGTGTCAACGCAAATGCGTCCTG
>NW_019474005.1:0-1808 GCF_002814215.2 Seriola lalandi dorsalis | reverse complement strand
AGGTCGTTTGAGAATATTGGACTTAAAGAAAATGTTATTTTTTTTTAACTTACCTTTTTCCTTCTACTTACAAATGAGTTTAATAACCATCCACAAAGTGTAATATGTACAATACTGTAGTTACAGGGACAAACTGTGTGGAAGAATGCACAACCACTGACATGATGCGAAAGACGGAATCAATACGGACAAACTGTTTGTACACACAAACAAACATGTACCCTGTGACTTCCAGGCAAACACAGAAGCAAACACACTGACAAGCTCGTATATAAACACATTTGTTTTCTTATGCTCACACAAAAACTGTGAAATTCAAGTGTATTTGCATTGCCCACACAGGGACATATCATGAAACAAACTCTGCTGAGGGTTAATGGCCTTGACTTATATAAAATTGGTAGTTGACACTCAAAAAGAGTGAAAGTCTCGCTGCTTGGAGGGAAATATAGCAGCAGAATGGGACCTTACCAATCAGCTGGGTCACAGCAACTGCACACATAAACAACTGAAATACAGTACATACAAAAGATGAAAGACACAGGCCATGATGTGTTTGCACACGACTGCACTTCTGTTGGCTTTGGTCCTGTGGCACCTTTCTGTAGGTGGGATCTGCCTGAGTGAACTGTATCACAACCAAGGATAGATTTCTTTTCAAAATGGCCCATGTGTACATCCACGGAGGGAAACAATTTGTTGCTTGACTGCTGAGTTAGCAGAGTTACTTTTTCTGTGACAGAGATAATTACACCCCATAAAATGTAAAACCTTAACCATTGACGTTTTTAACTTCTGAAGAATATTTCATGTAGTTCAGCCTCATAGCAGAAAAAACAACTTTATGGAAATAAGTATGTTTGTAAAACCATCCAAATTTAAGTTAAGTCACGGTTATATTTATAGCCTAATATCATACACTGTGCAATGGCTAAAGTGTGCTTTTAGGCACACAACAGCATTGAGTCCTGATCCAGCCCAAGGCTAGCAATAATGACCATGAGTGATGGAAGAAAACCTCAAGAGAAGCAATTCAAAAGGAGATCCCCTTTCTCCTGTTGGCTGGGGGTGTAATCGCAAAAAATTGGTAATTACAAACATATACAAGAAAAAGAAATACAAGGATGGGACTGTTATACAACTAGGATTGTACTAACAGTAACCTTAAAGTATTTATACTGATAAAATAAATCCAATGACAATTCCAATAAAACATGGCAATTAAATGTATGTATGAAGATTAAAGCTGCACTTATCAAAATTTTTACATCAACAATGCATAATGTCACAATGTCTAATGTTGGTGTTGCTTAAAAATGGAAAACCCACAATGGAAAATTAACCAATTCTGCACTTCCTCTCAGCTCTACAGTAAGTTTTAGCATAGTTTAGTTCATCATTTTGGTAACAATTTGTGGCCTGCAAATTTATTGTTCCATAACCTGCCATACAGGCAGCTTTTGCTGTCTCTGATAAACCCGCTGTATTCTACCTATCCAGCACCAAAAGGTAGGCAGACAAAGAATACAGCAACTAGCTAGGACACCAACACACAGCTACAAGGAGAGTGAATGGATACCCATACAGAAATATATCTCATATATGTCCCTATATCAAGAGGGATGCTGCCATATACTGTATGTCACTTGTAATACATATATTAGAAATATGAAGTTCTATATGGTGTAACATGTTGTGACCATATATGTTAATGATATATATTTCATTAATATATACAAGTTTATTAAAACAACACGCCTATAACAATTCTCTATGGTTATATATGTTTTTCTTATTAATTTCTCATT
>NW_019474004.1:0-1809 GCF_002814215.2 Seriola lalandi dorsalis | reverse complement strand
CAAGAACCCAAACTTTGTTCACAAGAACCTTGTGACAGAGTGGAGACAGGGAATATTCCCATAACATGTTGTGAAAACTCAACCTCTACAGACAAAGTATTGTCTTTCTGTGAATTTAAGAAATTTGATCAGTATGAAAAGGACTGCAGGTATGTAAAGCACAATGTGCTTCCACCAGAGACAGGAGTTGAAAACATGATTGTTCCATGTCATGAATTTAAGTCCCTGGAGACTGCACACAAACTAGACTCAACAAGGCTACAAACAAAAGTAGCATGTGAGGTGTTAAAATTTGCATGTGCATGCATGAATATGAGAGCCAATGGGACAATTCATTTTGGCATAATGGATAAAGTCAAAGGTACTCACAAGCATGGAGAAATCATAGGAATACCTCTCAAAAATCAGGAAGACTTTGTGGATGCATTGGACTACATTGAAAGATGCTTCAAAGATTCAAATCAACAATGCGATGCCAGGAGTTGCATAAGGAACCCTCGATTCATTGAGGTGCTGGACAAGGAAACTACTGAGAAAACATGGGTTATTGAATATGATGTTGTCCCAAAAGCGAGCACTGTAAAAGATAAGCTATACTCTGTCGGTGTTCCAAAATTCTATGAGAAAGACAACAAAGTCAGATGTGAACAGAAAGTTCCCTACTACAGAGTAGGAGCGAACACAAAACAAATACCGATGATGACCTTGTTCGTTTCATTCAAGGGCTAAGAGAGAAAGACCAACAGAGAGAGGAGGCAGAATCTTCCAGTAATCAAACAACTGTGGACTCAAGAGAGGATCAAAAGAGGAAACTCGCCATCCTCCTAACATGTGGAAAAACACACATGGACAACTCTCTGCATTACATCATTGTGACAAACAAATTTCAGCCAGAGCATCTTGACAGCATAACCTTCTTGGTTAACATGAAGCTATTCTGTGTGTTCGATTTTGACCCTGATTCAAAGACATCTGGTTTTTGTGGTAGATATAAGCAACAGAAGGCTGTGAACCTCCACTTTCTTGATGACTATGCAGATGACATTAAATCTTTGCAGCTTTTTGAGAGAACAAGCTGGATTTTCTGCAATGGAAGAACCGACTTCCCTGGTGAGGAACAAACCTGTGATGAAAAAACCTGGATCAGAACAAGAAAAAAGAAGCTGAAAATGGCAGTGTCCCTCATCTGCAATAATATCCTTCCCAGGCAATCATTTGTGGTCCTCTTCCTGCTCATGTCTGATGTTGAGCAGCCACTTGTTGAGACTTTCCATGAATTCTATGCAGAGATGA
The DNA here is from genome assembly GCF_002814215.2 of Seriola lalandi dorsalis. Classification (NCBI taxonomy): domain Eukaryota; kingdom Metazoa; phylum Chordata; class Actinopteri; order Carangiformes; family Carangidae; genus Seriola; species Seriola lalandi. The sequence continues at coordinate 516 of NW_019474004.1, read as the reverse complement.
ATGGGCATGCATCTTTGGCAGTCATATCAGAGTTGAAGGACAACTACAAAAAGTGGTCAAGTCTTGCTCAAGTGTCTTGTCACATGTCTACACTCAAAGAAATCAGCATTGTTGAAATGCCATTGAGTCATGTGGACGCTACTGTTCAAAGCATTCAACTCTCAAAGAATAAGCCCACTAGGACATTGCCAGTCTTAAATGGAGGACTGTGCTTTTTAAAGTCAGTTGAAGAGGCTATGCTTGATTCTTTGGAAATCATCAGTGTGGACCAGTGTGATGACACAAAACTGGAGATCATGAATGATGATGAAATCCAACAAATTGATTCCTACTTCTATCGAGGCGGAAAGATAGACTGGAAAAACTTATGGCTTGCTGACAAACACAAGTGTGGGTCTATCATAAAGAGGGATGCCTACGAAGACACAAGCACAATCCTGGACAAGATAGCACATCATAGCAAAGCCATACGTCCCATTGAGAGTGTGAACATATACCATCATCCTGGCAGTGGTG
>NW_019474003.1:0-1809 GCF_002814215.2 Seriola lalandi dorsalis | reverse complement strand
CCCATGTTATATGTGATGGGACACACACATCATTACAAGTCCTCCAACCTGAACAAACATATAGGTCATTTTTTCTAACCCTCTGATACGACCCGTAGGATGGTCTCCTCCTCCGTCGCCACGGCTACTATAATAACGGTAATGGCTTGGTTAGGTTCATGAAATGATAGTGATTTGGTTTAAAATAAGTACTTCCTCAACATTAGACGGTCTTTGTTGTCATGGATAATAGAACATAGACTGCTACTCTCACATGGGAATTGAACACCGCCCTCCTGTGTCATATCCCTGTGTTGTGTTGACCCATACATCCAACTCAACCTCCTCCTGACATTTTTATACAATGTCCCCGCACTTTTCCCTTTGCTACTGTCACACTTACTAACAAAAAAGCGTAACTATGGGTCATAATAACCTGCTGCACTAACGACCTATGGGGATGGCAGGCTCCATCTTTGATGTGTGTTTTTACTGGACACGATCAAGATGAACAGTCTTGGGGCAGTTTATAGTATTTGACATGACAACTTTCTTACCTATGAAGCGTATGATGCGGCGTATAAGGGGGTTGAGGTAACAACAGTCTCCTGTCACAATGGTTTTCTCCTGGGCCAGGAGAGCTTCCCTCGTCGATTTCATCACATACATGGACACCTCTCCGATGAAAATCTGCACACGAGAGAGACAGAAACAGAAAGAGATTGAGAAACAGCCACAAAAAAATAAAAATAAAAATAAAAACCCAAACAGAAAAAGCAAAAGAAACACATACAGACAAGGAAGGAAAAAAAAGTCTGGCACCCCATTATAGGGCAGAGGAAACATTTTGCCCCCGTCTGGCCTGTGTACATAAACCACTGTGTCTTAATGCAGCCTTTTCTTCAGCTCCATTATAGTGTGGACATTACATCAGGTCTAATGGAAAAACTGCTGCTGGACACACAAAATGAAACTCGTTGCAAGCCGCCTTGGGTGATGCAGGCTGCCACAAAAACATGTGTGTGTTTATGACAGAGCGAGTGTGTGCATATGTGTGCACACATCTGGTTCTGGCCTTTGGTATGTGTGTTTGTTTGTGGTCACAAAAGAATTTGTTTTGAGCCCCAGGACAGATAACAAAACTCCTGTGATTCCTCCATCCCTTCTGAATGTGTTTTTGTTTGTTTTTGTGGTTCTCATGAATGTAATTCTACCCTATTTATTACTTTGTGGATACGAGCAGCGAGAGCAACCGATGTTGTGATGTTAGGAGACTCAGAAAAAAATTAAGAAGCGAGTGGGACTGACAGCACTCACATAAAATGGGTATGAATGTTTAAAAGCTTTGCTCTGGATTCAGTCCTGTCTGGATTTGTCAGCATGAAGGAAGTTGAATTAATATTTTCAAACACTTTTTTTTTCTTCCTCTGGATGATGAGTGACATAAAGCATGCAAATACTGAATCAAACTATCATCAAATGCATTATGACAGAAAATCCATCCTTTTGATGTATAATGACCCAGAAACATCTGTCTTCCAATGCAAAGGCCTTTATCTTCAGATAGACTAACTTTAAAAAGCAGGCAACTTGTAGCATGTAGTTTGTTATGGCTGAGCAGTGGTGGTGGCAAACCAAAATGCATTTCATAAAGGCCAAAAAGAAGGGCCGGTGTAAATGTAACGGCACTACAGGCTGTGAATCCTGGGTTGTTTAAAGGAAAATCCATAGCCTAAATGTAAACAAAATCATTCATTAGTCTCCTTCAGGTCTCATTTGAATCACACTCAACAAATTATTTAGGTAGATTTTTTTCTTATTGCACACATT
>NW_019474002.1:0-9342 GCF_002814215.2 Seriola lalandi dorsalis | reverse complement strand
TAAGATGGTTTAAATGGCAGTGAGTTCATCTTACATTTTAACTCAAAATTCCAAACACACTATTCCTGATTGAAGGCAGCTTAGCTTAGCTTACAAGATCATATCCAGGTTTTCAATTTAACAGATAACTAAAGACTTTCAGGGCTCAGTAACATAACATCATGTACATAAAATCAACTGTAGCGAACATGATCTGAAGAATGACAATGGGTATGAAGAAATTACTTAGATATAAAATTGGAAGTACTTATTGTAACTGTGTAGTGCTTTCCCACTTTTTGAGTACAATCTACAATTGGAACTACATTATAAATAAAGTATTTTTTGATAAGTATTACACACAACTACTTTTAGAAAGACAGCATTTTCAGAACAATAACAATGTTGTTAAGGGGCAAGATATTCAACTTAAGGTTGTTTTAAAATATATTTTTTTTCTCCCACAAAGTGGCAAGAAAACATTCTTATAAAGAAAAGGTGGTAACCACTTAGAAGAATTGGAGAAGAGTTGGTTGGTAAGACATATTCATATTGAAATGGTAGCAGTGTGGATATGAGTCAGTGTACTGCTCAATGTATTTCTCCAAAGAGCTACATTTGTACTTCCTTGTGCAGGTTCCAACGCTATATAAATCCTACTTACTTGAGTTGGAACAAAGCACTCCTTCCACCCCTGAGAATGAACTTGATCTGTTTAAAATCACAGTGGAAACCCTAAAAACTTATTATATTGAAGACCATACTCTATTAATACTTTCCCCTCATTTTAAAATCTCAGAGTGTAATTTTGTCCATGTATCTCATCCTAACATTGCACTCTCAAGTCTTTGTCCAGGTTGTTTATGTATGGCATGGTATGGTGGTAAATTCAGCTTCTGTGCTGAAAGTGCCTGAATACATGTGAAGTAATGTGATCCATAGTCTTGTTAGTCCACCAGTAAAGTTGAACTATATTGTTATCTAAATACACAATACACAAGCCTTAGGGCAGTGTCGCCATCTTAGGAAGTAGCAACAATTTACCAAACATCATCACTCCATCCAAACCAACATAAATCCCATTTATGTTGGTTGTTTGAAGCATTGCATCAGTTGTGACTGTTAAATGGGAAATCAAATTAATATCCACCACCGGCTAGGTCCAGCAGTGACCCAGCAGCCTCCTGGGCCTCGGCATCCAGCTGAAGGATCTCCACAGTCTCCAGGTCCAGCTCGGTGTCACCTGGCAGCACCAGGTACTGGTACTGGTGAGACTGGTAGTAGTGTAACTCGATGTACCCGCTATCTGACAGAGGGTCCTTCTCCATCTCCTCGTTGACCTCCTGCTGGTAATCAACCGACTCCATGGTGACAAGCTCCTCATTATCAGGGGTCAAAGGGCACGGTGCGTTTTCAGCAAAAGTTGGGTTATCAGTGGTCAGGGTTTGGGGTGAGGTGGTAGAAAGGAGGAGGGTGTGAGAAAGAGGATCTGCATGAGCAATAAAAGAAAAAAGGAATATCAGGTTTTCATAAAACAGTGTATAAAATTTATGCCCAGCTGTTCGACCAAACGTTTAATACAAGTATTAGTATTGACACAGTTAGACTACTGTTCAGTAATTTGGTCCAACACAACAGAAAGTAATATTAATAGATAATAAAATAGTACGAATGACATTTCACTGCCCATATCAATCCTTGTTCTATATGGGCAGTGAAAGAGCTTTTGTTTTGGCGTAAAAAACTGTGTTACTCTTTAGTGTGCTTAATAAGAAATATCATGGTAATTACAACCTCCGAAATACTTTATTCAAACCTGTTTTTTTTCAGACATCATTACTTTACAGAGGGTAACTTTCTGTTACCTCCAGATAGTTTAATACAGAGAACAGTCAGTTATTGAGCAATGGTGGCATGGAATCCATTACCATTTTTTTTCTTGATTTCACAAAGTAATTCAACACATTTTAACCAAAAGTTAAGATTGTACCTGTTTATGGAAGAAATTTTGTTGCTTAATATAGGATTGTTTTGTTCTTTAAGATGTGATTATGGATGTTATCTGTCCCACTTTTACTTGGGATTTAGTGGATTAAGTTGCTAATTGATTTATTTTTAATTTCTCTGAGAGGGGATAAGTATTATGTAGATGTAGCTATCTACTAGAAATGATTTGAATCATCATGTTGTTGTTTTTGTCTTAGTACTTTTCTTATGTACTATCAAGAATTACTTAATTACATTAAGTATGGGAATGTCATAGTATGTGTCTTATGTGTAATCTTTGTCGCTCAAGTGTCTCAAATATATTTATGTGAACCCCAGGAAGAGTAACTACTGTGACCATATAGTATGTAAAGGGGGTCTAAATAACAAACAAACAAGTAGACAAATAAGCAGAATATGAGTCACATGGTACGACACAAATATTAATAACTGGTTGAACAACCAATTGTCAGATTCTTCAGAGGACACGTGGGCCAATATAGTGCATAGGCTCGGAAATAAAACGAAGGGACATAAAGGACACTAAGCTAGACTATTGCTAGGTTGCCATGGTTATGGAGGGATGTTGCCATGACAACTGAACACAAACACAAGAACAATGTTGCATGCTGAGAAAGCTGCAGAGACGGAGAAAAGCTGCAGGTAATAAAAGTGTCACAGAGAGCTGTTACTCCAGTGATGAAATACATTGTAGACCAAAAGAAATTCATAAAGGGTCAAATATGTATGTTAATGTGCTTATTAAGTAAAATGAGCCTGCTGTGAGTCTCCTCATCACGAACCTGAGATCTCCATAGGGTCACACACTGCAGGCATCCCATAGTCAGCTCCTTCAAACCTGCACACAACATGCCGAGATAGTTAGACAACTACATAAAATCTAAAGTAATGTTAAAATACACCTCAAAGCCAGAGTGTTATTAACATGTAAAATTATTCAGAAGCACCTCACCCACTACAGGAAAATCATACTTACAGCTCATGCTACAAGGTAATCCAGAAAAATGCAGTGTATTAACAGAAAAACACACCCATTTAGTTGGACTGCAACTAATGGTTATTTATCTTCCTATTTTTACAATAAATCTATTAATCAGTTTGTCTATAAAAAAAACAGAAAACATAGATGCCCATTGCAATTTGAAAGATTCCAAGGAAAAGTTTTTTAAATTTCATGTTTTGTCTGACCAATAGCCCGAAATTCAAATATATTAAAATCTGAAAAAGCAGCAAATTCTCACATTTTAGAAGCTGGTTAAAGCAAATGTTGAGCATTTTCATTGGATAAGTGACTTAACTGATTATCAAAACTTCTGTGAAATGATTTTATTTTTAATAAGTAATAAACTAATTGTACCACCATTAATATTTAGAATTGACTTTGACTAATGGCTATTAACAAACCAAGACTCAATGAACATAAAAATGTATCTACTCCACCTTTAGTAATCACTTATTTTAGTCATAAAGTAAATACAGTTAACCCAGATGCAAGGTGCTGCTTGCTTTTTATTTATTTAATGCAGTATAATGATCAATTGAACACTTGGGAATTTCTAATGTACACTTAACCTGTGTGACTATACTCACAGTGCAGGCTTGTTTATCAGATTGCTGTTAGTGCTGTGATAACTGTGGGTCTTCCTCAGCACCTCCAGGAGCGCAGGCCGATACTCTGGACAAACACACCACAGTGATCCCTTCCCCACTGACTGAAACAATAATACAAAACTACTTGAAACACTCAAACAGCACCACCCATGCAAAGATGTTAGTCTTAAGCAAAACTGACACATTAGACTATATAACAACCCCAACATGTGGAGTACATTATAATAATTTCCCTCTAGGGCAGTTTAATTGCTGACTTCGCTACAAAGCCACACATCTAGATTCAGTGTGTTGCTCAAGGATAGTGTTTTCAGATACTTTTGAACTTTTCTCCTATAATTTAGGCACAGTCTCTATACTTGATAAATGACCCTGTTACTCTTAATGTGGAAACCGAGAGCTATGTCCCCACCTGGCTCTTGTCCCTCTGAATGCGACAGAAGCTCTTGCTCAGGGACAGGTTGTGTCTCACAGAGTTCCTCCAGCCTCCAGAGGCTGTCCTGTAGTAGGGGAAATTGTTCACAATCCATTCATAGATGCCCTTCACTGGAAGCCTCTTGTCTGGTGAATCTTCTATTGCCATGAAAATCAGACTACTGAAGGAGTAGGGTGGCTTGGACAAGGCAGGTGGAAGAGGCTGAGTAGGTGAAGAGGACTCTAGCTGAGGCAGTGGTGTCATTTTGGGAAGGGGCTGCAGTGGTAGTAGGTTGCCTCTCTGATGCAGCCAGCTGAGGCAGGTCAGGTCATCCTGGTCAGATATGTTTGCAGAGCTGACGCATTGTATGTTTTGTCCTTCGAGGCACTGAGATGCTGTGTAGTATGAAAGCGGGGAGGAAGAGTGAATGGACTCTGCTGTTGCTGGAGAAAGTGAGGTAGGGGATGGGGGGAATGAAATAGGTGAAAGTGGGAGCGAAATACGACTGTTGGAGCAGGTCTGCAGTGGCGAGGAGGAAAAAGGTAGTGACACTCCAAAAGTGGTGGGACATGGGGAGGAGGGTGGCAGTGTTTGAGAGCTATTTTCCATCTCTCTTCCCGGAGGAAACTTCCAGGGTCATTCAGCTGTACCACTGCTGAAATATATGACAGAAATAAATTTAGTGACTGTTGCAAGGAATGATTCATGCAAATTAGAATTATAAGTGAGCAACTTTGCACAAAGGACTTAAGTCAAATCTATTTTATTTGTATAGCCTAATATCACAAATTTGCCTTGTATGGCTTAATGATATATGTAGTACACAACATCCGAAGTAAACCCCCCAAAAGAACCCACTTCCATATGTTCAATACCTGTGTTTTGCACAGAGTAGACAGAACTAAATATAGTGAAATTAAGCTGAAAGTATTTTTATTGTTTTCTCCCTTAACAATTTTTTTAAACGAAACTTTAAAAACTACCTTTTAAAACAAAAACAGTAATTCAAACATGCAGGGTAATTACTCCAAGCTCATTCCAACTACGGAGTTTTACACTAAAAAGAGGTGTAGAGTAGAAATAGCTCAACAGCTTGATTCAGTTAAATGTTAGCTTTCCGTTCGCCTGTGCATCCACTAGCAATCAAAGTCCACTATGTGTACACTCTCACAGCACCATCTCCCGTTTTATTAAACGCCAAACGTGTCCAGGAGCACAGGTGCAGGTCTTTTAAAAAGTCATTGTTGCTCGTAGCTGTATCGATGGTGAGCTGGCATCGATTACATGCTTAAACTAATCGACTTACTGCACGTGAAAGTAAATTCATAACGCTCAGAAAGTTTGCATGAGATACCACATGGCTTTACAAAGCAATTCAGTAGGCAAATGGCGGAACAATATAAAGTTTCATTTAGTCAAGAAAGCCGCCTTTTCCCCTCACAGGTAACCCACTCGGTGGTATTAGCTAGAGCTTCAAACGCAAAAATATTAACTAGTTACTCACCAAATTACCAAAGCGGTAATTGTGGCAGAAGTGAGAGCTCCTTGAATGTCCAGAATACGTCGTTGAAAAGTTAAAGGTGAGATTCTGGCGTTTGAAAGTAGAGTCAGAGTCGGACAGCTCTCGCTCCGTGCTGTGTTGCCGTCCGCGGTTTCCATGGAAACGAAAAAGACGCTCTGCAGTGTGCGCGTTCCCAGGCGCGTTCCCGCTCCGAGTGCACAGTCTCAGACCAATCAGCAGTAAGACAGTGAGTAACATCAATGTAAAGTACCTCATTAAATATTAAGTAAAGAAGTAGTATCAGTGGTAAAAATGGATGGTTGCCAGTGGAGAGAGTATTTGGATTTTTTAATCAAGTAAAAGCATGTCCACTGTGTAAAAGTCCTGCATTTATAAAGTAATGTTTGTGAGGGGCAGGGGTGGAGAGTAACTAAATACATTTACTCAAATGCTTAAGTGCTGTAATTAAATACAATTTTGTACTTTGTACTTGACTTCAGTATTTCTATTTTGTAACACTTTATACTTCTCCACTGCATTTCAGAGGCAAATATTGTACTTTTTATTGCCCTACATTTATTTGACAGCTATTGTTACTCTGAATTCAGATTATTAATATAAAATATAATACATTATTATGTATTATTACAGATTAAGCTACCCAGCACTGTACATATTAACTGATCAATATTTGTAATCCAATAATAAAATATACATTATTCTGAAACTGGCCATTCTGCATTGCATTTTTGCATTACTTTACTTTGATGCCAATATTTTAGCACTTTTACTTAATAGCAATTTTGAATGCATTACTTCTACACTATATGCTACTGCTTCTTTTACTCCCACCACTGGTAGTTTCAGAACAATGTTGTGTTACAAGTAGTCATTATGCAGCATAATGACCTCTGTCAGTGTTTATTACACAATTGTATTATCATTACTTACATTTGAAGAAATTCAGTTAAGGTGCTACTAAGATATCGCATTCATGAGAATAGTACTGATGGACACACTGAAACCATAATGCCTCTAGCCACGGCTGTCACCGCACATAGGCATAAAAATGGCACAATTTTTCTCTGAAATGTAACATTCATTCCCACAAAATGGCAATTCTCATGTAAAACACCAGTACCTCAAAATTGTACACTAACTAAATTAATTTCAGTTCATTTCCACCTCTGAGTATAACTTCTTCCTTCTTTAGAACTCGAACCTTATTAAATGAAACAAATATTCTTCAGAAGTAAATAAGTCAGATAAGACTCATGCAGGATTACGATGCGTATAGATGTAGCTTTTTGGTACTGAAAACAATAAAGTATCAGAAACTGGTCAAATTGAATACACAAAGCTAAATAAATTTATTTTTTTCTACAAAAATCCAAACATTGTCATGCTTTGTGAAATGTAGATAAATAAAATCCAGGATTAACAAGAGGAGAGAGGAAATGCAGCAACTTTAACATACCAGAAAAAAACGGTATTAGGATCATTTGTGTCTGTGTGTCTGTGTGGTGTGTAGTCTGGCTGTGAGGTGTAATACTGGAAAGCATGTCCAGTGACATTATATAAAATTAAAACTGAATGAAACTGAATCCAAGTTAGGATAAAGAAATGTCAATGAAAGCCCTTGTGGTCAAAGTTAGGTGGCCAAAAATAAGCATTTGTCAGTGTTACCATACACAACAGAAAACAAGTCTTCCATTGAGACACTGTGTCACACTTTCTTGTTATATCAATGAAACAACTACATAATGAACATGTCCATCTGACAAGCTGTACACTCGCTGCAGCTCAACACCGTCTACACATGTTTTGAGTTTACTGACAAAAGAGCGTATAAAGGTAGTTGTACAAACACTCAACAACCACATTTTTTGGGTCCAACACACATGGACTTCAGGTTAGTAAATGCCTCAAGGTCACCTGACCAAGTGAGAGGTTAACCAGTATATAATGATTGGCTGAAAGACTGCAGTGGCCACAGTGATATAAAGGCGCAGTTGAGGTTTGGCACTTGAACCAGTTCCCATGGAGTCCGAGGAGAGAGAGGTAAGGATCTTCATTTTTAGAGATCGAACCTGAGGAGATAGTAACATCTTTAAATTTGCAATTCAGACTAACATAAATACAGACAGAGTTGACTTCATTGAAAGAAACATTCAAGATTTGGGGAAATATGCTTATTCTCTTTCTTGTCAAGAGTTAGATGAGAAGACTGATACCACTCTCATGTCTAATGTGCAAAAACTAAATAGTTTAAATAACATGTTGTGGTTTTACAAAGGTTTTTGTGGCAAACTATTTCTTGGTCAGGACCAGTAATTTCTGAGAGTCTATGCTCATCGCCTGGCACCATCACCTTAAAAGCAAGACTTCATATTAATAATTTCCCCCAGTTGTTGTGCATAGAAATATGCTTGTGTGGAGTTAAATAATAAAAGAGATAGTATGTTGAATATTTTGACTATTTAAAGCTCATAAATGTCCAGTTCATAGTAGTGTAATACTCACATTTACTGTGTCAGATTGAGCAGCAATTAATCAGTGGATTTGGTTTTTTGTGTTTAATTAATACATAAGTTTATAAATGTGGCTGATGATGTCAATAAGGACTCAAAATACTCACAATGAAGAACATAAGGGCGCAAGAGGACCAGGCAAGGGCCACAAAATACCCATCACTGCCAAACAATAAGCCACACAACACTGTGAAGATCATCCTGGAGGAAAAGACATAAAGAAAAACATTCACAATGTTGACATGGACCAAACTACATTTTAAAATATCCTTATTTACAAAACTACATTTCAAGCACCGAGCTGAATCGTAATCAAGTTGTCTAAATTGTTTATTTAGTATTTGATTTCTTCAGTTACAATACAGAATGAGGAAACTAATCATCAAACTCATTTGCTTTGTCAATAATGAATGAATGAATGAATGAATGAATGAATGAATGAATTTCAAAATATTTGCATCAAAGGTCTATTTACCCAACATATTTGTATCCACTGTAGGCAATGAGATCAAAGGTTGAGAGGTCGCTGTGAACAGTCAACAGGTACAAACTCAACAGCATCACCAACACCTCAATGATGACCCACACAAGGGCAGTGCTGGCACACAGTCCAAGAACCTCAGGACTGAACCTTCACACAAGGACAACACACAATCCTTATTTAACTTATTTAATACAAAGATATTTATTGTGAGACATAAAATAAATTATATGAGGAGGAATTACTCACCTTTTCTGAATACCCAGGGCCATTCCAGCAAGTAAAATGTAGGTAATGAAAGCCATTGCTAAAAGACAAAAAAGACAAAAAGAGAGTTCATACATTATACAGGAATCTCAAAATACTTTGCTATTGATTTTTGTATAGAAAACTTACTTGGTATGTAAAGATCAGGTGCATTCACATCCTGTCTTGGAGTCAGTGGAGTGTCCCGATGGTAACGAACCTCCCAGTCCTACCAAGTACACACAAGCAGAGTATGAATCAGCCAACAGAGTCTAACAGTTACATGCAAATGATGCTCTGTCCCTTTTTTCCCCCACCTTAAGGGTCTACAAGATGGAACAACTTCAATCAATCACAATGTGAAAGCTACATTGAACTTATTTTGGCCTGCAATCCATAACAAAGAGAATAATGTGAGAAACTATATAAAAAGGCAATTAAAACAAAAGCTTGATAATAAATTAAGGCAAACCACAGTGGCAGCTGATCCATTCTTGCATAAGCAAGAATAGAGTAAATAGATAAACAATATTACATTACAGCAAAATAACATTTTACGATTACAACAAGT
>NW_019474001.1:0-1811 GCF_002814215.2 Seriola lalandi dorsalis | reverse complement strand
CAACTGTAAAAACCTTTTTTTTTTTTTTTTTTTTTACCTATATCCTCTTTCATAATAGTTTTATACATTAAAACATTAATTTTAAATCCATTTCAGTTCATATTCAAGAACATATTAGGAATATAATGCATGGTGTTGATGTAGGGGCACTTCAGCTCACCTACTGGAAAACCACTATACAGCGGTGTACATATAGAGGGTATATAGTATGCTTGACGCCTGCACACTCTGCTTTTGATGCCTGCTAACACTGCCTGCATGCACTGTTTTCTTTATTTATAGAAACACAAACAACCTGATAAACAGCGATAATGAATATCAAGGGAAAAAAGGACAAGCATCAGCAAGAACTTACTGAATCGAACATTAAAGGCAAATGCAAACCAAAAACAGAATTTACATAAGTGAGCTTTATCATCCTGTGCAGTTCAATCAGTGTCTGCAAATACGAACAAGCCAGACACTGTGACAGGCTGATTTCCTAGGGATATGGTCAAATGTTCTGCTTACTATATGCACAAAGGGATAAAGCTTTTTTTGTGTGTGTGTATAAAAGCTTTTTTCATAATAACATAACAGATTAAAGCCTTAGTGTTGTTTTCAAGCTTTGGAAGGGAATTGAATTGTTCCCTTTAAACTATCCCATTTTAGAAGAAAAATATATGTGATTTTCTTTGACATTTTCTCCCAGGATTTCAATTTAACACACAAAAAGTACACTCCACTGTAAATTATTGGAAAGTGTATTTTTGAAGGAATTGATTGAGAAAGAGCGCATCTTCTGCTCAAATACAGTGCATAAAAATGTTAGAGATTCTTTTTTTCTCCTAAAAATCCTTGAAGCTCTCGCAGATTTTCCCCGCTTCTTATGTAGTTAGGGGACGCTCAGACACTCAGGCACCCAGACAGATAAAATTACCCGTCTACACCTCCAGCCAGCCTCATTACTCCATTCTTTCTCACAATTTCCTCGCCCTGCTTCTGCACCCACCGCCACCGCCGCCCCCGCGCGCCTCCCTCTGCGGATATTTTCACTCCCGCAAGTGTTGGGTCACAATGGGGTCAACCTCCAGTCAACAGTCTGGATTAAAATTTCACGAGAGCCCTGATGCATATTTCATTGTTCAATGCCCTCTATCCATCACTCTATATCCTTCTGGCTGCCAGTCTTTACTCGCCTCTCCTCTCCGGCAGTGATTTGCGCTCCATATTTGTCCATCACCACAGTCCGGGCCTCATGGCGGTTAACTGTACTCATAACCTGGCGGTGAGTGACATTCAGATAGCCATTAAGACACCCTTACTGTCACTGTGACAAATAAAAAGTAGTCTACAAGATTGCCTATTTTCTTTTTTCAAAAAATACAATGACGGTACTTATAGCGATTCAACAGAATGCCTCTCATCTTCACTGAATATAGGTAGTAGACTTAAGAACTGAAAAGGTTACCTGAACACAAAATAGAAAGCAAACAGCTTTAAGAAAAAGAGCCATGCAGCTGAGTTAAAACTATTTTTCCATGCAGCTTCATTGCAGGTGCACAAAAACTAAAATTGAAATCAATACCAAATGTTTCAGCCCTTTAGTTTTTCATCAGCTTGTACAGAGTCATGGTTGCGGGTAAATATTCTGAGCACAGGTGCAATCAAAGAGCCATTCTTTCAGTTCAGTACGAAAAAAAAGCAAATGCTATAACAGTGCAGAAATATAGTTGTTTATATCAAAGGGAACATGCAGTGAAATGACTGCTGTCATTGTTACATAACAGTACAACTTGACAATCAGTGTATTAAAGATTCATTGTAACGTT
>NW_019474000.1:0-1811 GCF_002814215.2 Seriola lalandi dorsalis | reverse complement strand
ATTACTGCATGCGGCAGAGTCAGCAGATTGCTCGGATGATAGCAGTCCAGTTAAGGTTTCCAACAGGATGAGGAAGAACAAACGAAGGCACTGTGTACCTGACCAAGGTGGACTGAACTCTGACTCGGACTCAGAAGACAGTTTTATGTCTCTCTGCAAGCCGCAGGGTGCTCCTCAGGCAAAGGAGAAAGTCAAAGAGAGAGTAGTTTCAGAAATGGTGAAAAGGAAGCCACTGACTCCCGAGGAGCGTGTAAAAAATCTACCAGTGTCACAGTGTCTAGAATCAATAGCTGACTTTTTAGACAACATGTCCTATGCAGACTCCTCCTTGCTTGTTCATCCAGAAGGGGGTGACATTCACAGAAGAATGTCACCTGTCAGTGCAGTGGTGAAAGATGGGATGACAGATGAGTTGAGGGTTGAGACTGACAGACGGAGGTGGGTGGGTTCAGAGTGCATCTTGGAGATCCAGGCTGCTGTGGAGGCACTGAGCTTCCGCAAATGTCGGGGTTCGATAGGGGAGGCCTGGGACAAAGCCCGACAACTGGAAGGAGAGCTTGGAAAAGAGGCTGCAGCAGAACTCACCCTCCCTGTTGCCCCTCATTGTGAAGGTTTCAGCTTCACTCAGGACAGTCCCTGTCAACCACAGTGAGTCTTAACAGTATCTCTTTAATGATATTCCTCATTTTGACTTTAGTGCAATGTAAACCTGCATAGAATTAACTAATTAAGGGATAAAAATGTTGAAATGAATCCTAAGTCAGTTCAAAGAAAGCTAATGTGTATTGCTGTGTTCCAGGCTGGTCCAGGGGAGGAGAGAAGTGATGGAGAGGCTGATGTTGAGAGGAATGGTTGGCACTCTCGGAAACAGACCAGCAGCTGCTGTGGACTACCTGCCAGCCCTACGTACCATCTGCAGATCAGAGCAGCTCAAGGAGCAGGGCAAGATTAAACGAAGGTGAGCATGCAGAAACCATCATTAGTATTTTGGTCAGCCACCAGCAGCAGGTCTTGGTTTAAACTGTGGGCAGGATGTGGTGAAGCATCTTTTGGCAGGCAACGAATGGCTGACTCAAATGATGATGTAGGTTTTTTTTTTTGTTTGTTTGTTTTGATCACTGACACTGCTACAAATAAATGTGTTAAAGTGTAACTGTATGCAAAACACAGTGCATACATGCATGCAAATCACACAAATGCAGTCTTGAAATGGGTCCACAGAAAACTCTGAGCTGTTTCTTTTCCTCCTCCAGGTTTCTGCACTACCTAGATGCAATCCACCTTGGTCTTGAAAAGAGCACTCTACAGCACCTTGCTGAAGACTTCCCCTAAACCACAGAGAGGACCACACATGTCCTCATGATCACACAGAAGCCTTAAATACTTTTAAGGTCCATACGTTTTGCCTCTCAGTCTGGAAAAGGAACATGTTTACAGCAAGTGTGTTGGCATAAGTAGCACAGGGATGATGGACAGTTGGGCAAAATAAATCAGTTCCCATTGTTTTTATGATCCTAACATCAGCATGAGATGAAGTGGTTAGATGGTCAGAGGTGTGTGTACAGGAGAGACTGGTGAAGTTTCCACATATTTCCTCCAAGATGGAAATGATTCAATCACTGAATACAGGCACACAGCTAAATAACCTCACATGATGTCTGATTCAGCATATCTTATGGTGCTTTCAAAGAATGCACTAAATATTACTACTTTATATGATTTTTGTAATATTAAGCTCTGTGTGTGTGTGTGTGTGTGTGTGTGTGTGTGTGTGATTTCTTTGTACAGTAGTGTTTTGTAGCCTCATCTAT
>NW_019473999.1:0-1811 GCF_002814215.2 Seriola lalandi dorsalis | reverse complement strand
AAAAAAAAAAAAGTATACAGGAAGGAGAGTCCAGTGAGACAAGATTGAATCAGAGGACTGCCCGGAGCTGGAACTGCCAAAAGGGAGAGAAGCTGCCGCTGAGGAAGGGTCACACTTGGCCAAGATCAAACACCTAAGATTAGATCTGTTCCCTCACTGAGCCAGTCTGAAGATACTCTGTTTACCCTGCAATAACAGCGTTTCATGATTTGTGCAAGAGTGTGAGGAATGAGCTTTTAGGAGAACCAGAGAAATGCTTGAATAATTCCATAGAAAAGTAGGCCATCTCAGCCTGGATCTATGCTATAGGTCTGACATGCACATCAAACATTGAATATCCCAATCATTTAAGGCTGCAGTCACACTGAGTATGCAAACCAGCAGGAGAAAAATCTCACACAGTTGTTGATTTTATACATGGAGGACATTATGGGGCTCTACACATCAAGACTCAAACAATCACTGGAAGATGGTTTATCACCATGAGCACAGCAGAATTTGAACATAAACTTTATCAACCAAGTTAGAAACACAGATGTTTTTTTAGATGGGCTGAGTAAGTAAGGTCTGGATGCATTGAACAGGAACAGTATGGTCTTAGGAATACTTTCTGGAATTACTGTTTGTATATTAAATTAGTGTGAAGGTCTGCTCTCTGCTGCAGGGGTAGGAGGATCAATACCTGAAGTATCAATACTACCAATATTAAGTCTTGTTCCGAGTATCAGCGCTAATGTCAATAGGATCAATACCGAAACCAGCATAGATCAGTCTCATGTTAGATCCCGTTGTGGGCACGTGAACACTCCTCTTAGTGCATGTACTCTTCGTTTGTCTGCTGCTGCTGTGTGCATCCGTGGAGTCATTACCTCATTATTTCAGAGAATTTACACAGTGAACATTTTAACATGATGAGAAGTAATTAACACAGAATAGCAAAAAGAAATTTGGGAAATCAATGCAGCAGAGGAAATAAACCTCCTGTTCTCATTCTTGCTCCACTGTGAACCATAATTTCTGAGAATTAATAAGGAGTCATAGTAAACATCAACTGTGTGCAGTGATGAAATTAACTATTTACTTTAGAATTGTGCTTCAGTTTGGTTTGGAGAAACTTTACATTTCATTTACATTTCATGCAACTTCATGCTTCTGCTCCCCTGCACTTTAGAAGAAAATATACTTTTTACTCCACTGGATGCTTCTGACAGCTATAACTTATAAGTCAGTTTATATAAAAATGCGTATTTTATAATGCAATTTAAATGAGCTCCACATTGTCCAGCTAAAATATTAAAATGTGGCTTACAAGTTAATGCACCAGTAATAATGATCCAGTTATGGAATAATAACACTCTGAAATGGATATTTTCCACAATGACAGCTTTTACTTTTCTATTTTACTGCTAATATCTGTAACTTTTAATGCAGAACTTTCACTTTGAGTATCTAACAGTAAGTGTATTTTACAGGTACTTTTACTTAGATAAAGGATCCAAATGCTTCTTCCACCACCGACTGGCAGTGTAGCACAGATTGTGTTTTTTTAATGAATTCTTTGGCTGAGCACAAACTACCAAATCAGACACATATAGCACCCCACTAGACAGAGGTCAGGCTTCACTACGCTGCAATATACTGCACCTGTTTCCACTGTCGCCATCAAAGTCTGTAATAAAACAACAGTGAATGTATGTTTAGCTCATATCTATGCACACCTGCATCCGGGCAGACGGAGGAGACCACACACATAAATCAGATTAGTAATCTGTCCTTGTCCTCCTTCACAGCAGAGGCACCCATTAATACTT
>NW_019473998.1:0-1811 GCF_002814215.2 Seriola lalandi dorsalis | reverse complement strand
TTAGTTGGACAAAACGAGACATTTGAAGAAGTCTGTGCTGCTCATTTTTCACTAATTCCTGTCACTTTACTATCGCCTGCTTTGAATAAATGTCATGTTTTAGATGTGGTATGTTTGGTGGAAGGTTCTTTCTTTTTTTTGTATCTGGGAAACTTCTATGTCTTGTATGTTACTTCAAATTTCACTGCTCTACTTCAGTATACCCGAGGGTATAATTTATTTTATAATTAATTAGTCTAACAGTTATTTTCTTGAATAATTAATCTTTTAGGCATTAAAATGTTAGAAAATGGCTTAAAAATGCCCAGCATAATTCCCTAAAGTCCAAGGTGACATCTTAAAATGTGTTTTTCATCCAACCAAGAGTCCAAACAGCAAAAATATTCTGTTTCTCATCACATAAAACAAAGAACAGCAGGATATCCTCACACTGGAAAGGCTGAAATTAGGGAATGTTTGGCATTTTTGCTTAAAAAGGTTAAAATGACTAAATATGAATTACCACAATATTGGTTTTCTGTCAAATGACATCCATTAATTCATCAACTAAGATCTAAATGAGCTGTATTTAACTGTCATCTGGTCAGTGTTTTGTCATAACTGTGAACCATTGTGACACTTTGTTTTCATATCAGCCTTTGGATAAACTTTGGAATAAATTTGTACAATTTGTCTCCCATCACTTGCATTGAAAATACAGAGTGAATTTATGGGCACCTGGCTATTGTTTTAAGACAGGCTTGAAAAAATGTGAAGCTGTGGTTTAATTGTTGCAACAAAATCAATACAAATGCATCCTGCTACTGATTTGTGCTATCCCCCTGACACCAACAATAAAACAACAATAATCATAAATCAACAACAATAACAATAATGATAGTGACGATGACCTTTATCATCTTCATCATCATCATCATCATCTCCTAAGAAATATAACAACGTGTCACAATAGCGAGAAAACACGGAGCATATGACAGATAAACAAAAATGGATACCTGATAACTGTTTTAAGACTGACTTGAAAATTGAAAACCTTTCTAGTAACTGATGCCGAATTAAAAAGTAGATCATGGTGATTCAGAAAATGTCATATTAGATCATTTACACCCGTGTGTATCCTTGTAGAAGCGGACGAGATTAGAAAAAACTACAAGATTAAACGGAGTTGTGCATCTCGCACAGGAGACTGGACAGAAGGTAAACCGTGTCCTCACACCGGTGCCCAGACTCAATTCACAATTGTGTTAAATTAGCAGCGACCGTACGGAGGCTGGGGGATGAAGATGAGAGAATGATTTTATGCTGACATGAAAAAGGTAAACGAGCTGAGTCATGGCGGAGAAAACTGCTTGTTAAAGTTGCTGACAGGTCGGTTATTCATTCATAAAATAATATGGGGAGCTGACGTTACGCACAAGCGTTGCATTGCTAGCTTGCAGACCAAACTGGGACACAGACAGACCGTTAACACTCACCTTGTCGATTCTCGCTCAGCTGCTTCTCAAATTCCTCGAAATCCGACATTATAGCGGTTCTGTTGCTGTGTAAAAATATCGCAGGTGTAGCTTGTGTGAAGAAGGAAGGATAAACCTGGAAGGACCGCTGTCAGTGCAGCAAAAAGCCACAGAAAATCTCCCGGAGTTAAGGTACACACAATAAACACACAACACCCGGTTAAAGCCATCAAAATAAAAGCTCAACCAATCTGAATGTGATTATTTGTGCTTCATGATGGGCCTTTTCTCTATTTTCAGACTGAGCAATCTGTTGATTATTAAAGAGAAATATTGCCAGATTCACTGATAATGAAA
>NW_019473997.1:0-1812 GCF_002814215.2 Seriola lalandi dorsalis | reverse complement strand
ACACACACACACACACACACACACACACATATAGGTACGCACACATGGAGTCATAAGCAGTGGAAAATATTCAATTTGGAAAGCCTTGACAAATCCCTGAGGTGTTGCTGACGTTTATGCATGCTTCGGAGTATTCATAGCCGCTCACAGAAACTACAGCACTGATAACTACACACACACACACCCACATTCACACCTTCACATCCACAGCCAAAGTGGGTAGAGATTGAGAAAGAGGGTGAGAGACAGGGCGGGGAATGCAAGGTGAGATGATGAAGACAGAAGCACAGTGAGGTTCACGGAGGTGACGTGAGTTTTTACTATTTGTGACTCGTACTGCTGTATAAACGGAGGCCAGTAACAATGCTACTGACAGGCGACTGTAACCCTGGAGATTCATTAGGGCTTGTCACTATGGAAACCTCCAATCAGTGAAAAATGTTAGCCATCTTTTCCTACAGCTAATGGGTCCAAGGAAATACCTGAGTCCTTCCAAACACACATACACACACACCCAGACACACATGGACGTGCACAACAATGACCTTCTTCCCGTCTCCCTTGTGTTTAGACGTAAAGTAAACATCTAGGCGCTAGGTGCCTTGTAGGTACAACGGCTCTGAGACAGTACAGAGCTGAAACACAAACAGACGATGTCTCTTTCACATTATAAACAGAAACACAGTCATACGCCCAAACACACCCACACATGTTCGCAGTGCTTCAGGTGCACCCCCGGCAGTGAAGGATATGGGTGGCAGACAGCTCGAAGGCACCAGGAGCGGGGCGGGCTGGTCTGGGTCAGAGCCAAAAGAACCACTGGTGCAAGAGTGGGGTACGGCAGCTCCTCCAATTCATCCTCCTCCTCCTCTTCCTCCTCTTCCTGCTCCCTCGCCTCTCCCTCAACTGACACATGCACCTTCTCCCCCTCCTCCTCCTCATCCCCTTCCTCCTGCGTTGGTCCTCTGTGCTGCTCATGCAGGTCTGGCTCCTGGGTGCCCGTCATGGCCGTGCTGTGAACAGCCTGAACCTAAGAGAGGGCGCAGGGGCACCGGCAGACTGTTCAGGACATAGCAACATATCGATGCATGTGTGATGCATCATGCGTGTGGGTGTGTGTGCGTGTGTGTGTGTGTGTGTGTGTGTGTGTGTGTGTGTGGTGTATTTCTGCTGTGTTGCCTTGTGGCGGTTACTGCAGCTCCTGAAACAAACCGGAACTGCGCTAACTGTCAAGCCTGCCATGATGTCCACAAGACCCTTCACCCTCCAGCACAGCAGCATAAAAAAATCCTTCTGTATCTTTTTCTGACACAAAAAGCGACCTCTAGAAGAAGAATCACAGCTAGCGAGCAGTCATGAGCAGGAAACATAAATCTGCATATATCTAAACAGAGTGAACTAGACATGAGCGAAGGTGCAAACGCAGAGTCAGTGCAGATACCAGGAAGCACTTAGACCCCTTGGGTATAATCCTACAGCTGTACGATTCTGTGATGACAACAGGCCATTACTGCTGATGCTTTTAATCCAGACTGGCTTTAAACAATCTGGACATACAGAGAGAAAGTAGCTTAGATGGCTATTTCATATTTGCTATGAGTAGAACAAAGTGTGAGGTTGGCCACTGATATTGTCAGTTCTTCGATTTCTTTTTTTTCATTTACAATAACTTCCCAATTCTGATGATTAGTGTTACTTAAAGCTCGCCGAGTTAGAATTTTTCCTCGAGCTATAATTTGAGATAATATCTCTTGAAACGCAGTGACATTGTCGAGCTACGGCAGCCTGTGGTTAATTGTTATAAGTACTGAC
>NW_019473996.1:0-1812 GCF_002814215.2 Seriola lalandi dorsalis | reverse complement strand
AATGGATTTTTTTTTCTTCTTTTTTTTTTCTTCAGATTCGCATATTTGCACGTCTAGAGAAAGCTCTGCAGGTAGATAAAGACGTCTCAAAGTGAGTTCATTCTTTTACTAACAGATTCCTGTTTTGTTGACATCCTGTTGATGCTCTCACTCAAAATACTTTTTTGCATTCTCGTGTACCACCTAGGCTGGCTAAAGTGGTGCGTGGAGCCCTTGAAAGAAATGGACCAGTGAATTTCTCTCAAGCAGAGTTGGACATGTACCTGTCAGCCTGCAAGTTTCTAGACACCTCCCTGGCTTTTCCCCCTGAAAGGATGCCACTCTTTCAGATGTAAGAGCCCAATTTAGAACCAAAGAATTTAAAAATATGATATTTTTTATATTTTAGGTCTTTTTTTGTCTTAGTTCTGATGTTGCATAAGTTATTTTGTCTGGGTGTTATTGTCTGTCTTACTTTTGCTGTGTCACTGTCCATGTGCAGGTATCGCTGGGCATTCGTCCCTGAGGTGGATGTGACCCGCTACAATGGCCCGGAGACTGCGCTGATAGAGGGCGAGCAGGAATGCATACCCCATGTTGTCAGAGTACTGGAGGGGATACAGCACCGATATGGGGTAAGATCGTATGTGGGCTGGAGTAAAATTGGAGTAAAATTCAGGCTTGCAGTCATTTCCATTTAAAAGTGTACACTCTTCAATGGTCATTTTGATGAGATGCTTAGAATTACTATTAGTTATACTAAGCTCATTGAAAATACTTGTTTTAACCTACTTTAAGTCAACTGTGTTTTTGTTTTTTGTTTTGGACACCTCCCATTTCCACCCAGCATTAAAATACTATCTGGATACATTATCTGGATAGGAAAGAACGCATGGTAATGAGAGATGTAAATGTGTGCAAATCACATCAGCCAGGCCAAATTTTGGAGGTGGTCAGGCTCGCATTGCGATCGGATCTTAGCCAGGTGTAAGTTCTGTGTGTACAGCATGACCACATGCTTAAGGAAAAGAAATCTGATGTGCCCAACAAGCTGAAAGGTCACCGAACTCTGCATCCACCTGCTAACTCAACCAAGGCCTGTAAAGGGTGCAGGTAGTAGGAGTTACCACCTTACCTAGAGAGTCTTGTCTTGTTGCCAACTCATATTGAGTTCAAGACACACTCAAGATAATGAGAACACACTGATTGGATGTCATACGCATCGCATGTTTATACCAGGTGTAAATGGGACCCTTGTCATGCATTGTCACTTTGTGTTTGGTGATGATGTAATAAATATCCGTGTTATTTGGTGCATTAGACTCCAAGAGCTAATGTGTTTTTATGGAAGTGTAGTGTGATTAAAAAAACAACCCAAGTTTTGTTTTGTGAAATGACCACACCTCACTCTGATTATGATGTCCTGACCTTTTATTCCAGACACTGAATGGGCTGAGTGAGGAATCTTCCACAGAGCATTTGGAGTTTCCCCTCCTCACCGAACGCTCCCTGCGCTCCATCACCCAGCTGTTGCCTTTCCTTCGCACCCTTTGCTGTTCCTTCCAGGGCCCTCCCCCTTACAGCGACCCTATGCCCCACTGCCCAGTAGCAGACTACCCAGCAGCCAGTTCGGACGCAGTCCTGAGGAAGCTGGAGTACATCACTGAAGAAGAGTTCCTCGACTCCATGGAAAGTTAAAAACTCAAGCATGAAGCTTTCATGAACTAAGTTCCTCTTCTTAAGCTTTCTGCCCTGCAGCTATACAAGTGGAATACCTAAAATAGGCACAACCAGTGATAATGTTGTATTGTGAATTAGAAAAAAGGAAGTGTT
>NW_019473995.1:0-1812 GCF_002814215.2 Seriola lalandi dorsalis | reverse complement strand
CACCCAGATGTTGCTTTTTATTTTTGAATTACACCATTTTTCCTTGTTTGTCATTTATAGAGTATTATTATTATGGTCTTAAAGAGAGACACACAGTGTTTCACAGAATGTACCAGCATGTGTAATGTCAGCCACTGTAGATTATTATTTCTCTCTATAAATTAAAAATCTCTAACAATCAAGTCAAAATGTATTCACTATTTTTTTAACATAAAGCTGGTCACAGCATTATTGAATTGAGAATTGATTTTAAACCTAAATTTCCCTCTAAATACTACAAAATATCAACAGACCCACACAATATATTTTGGAAAACTATGGAGATTTTAAACTGGAATATTAGCATCTTATTTCTTCTGTTGCAGGAGAGAAGCCTTTTAAATGCCCAGTCGAAGGCTGCGGCAGGTCGTTCACCACCTCCAATATCCGTAAAGTTCACATCCGAACACACACTGGTGAGCGGCCATACTACTGCTCTGAGCCCACCTGTGGACGGTCCTTTGCTAGTGCCACCAACTACAAGAACCATATGAGGATTCACACCGGTGAGTTCTTTCACACCTCAGTCTGTTATTTTGTCTGTTGTCACAATGAGTCAGCAGGCAGCTCTCCAGCTCAGCATCTGTACTGAGCCTTTAATGAAACATACAACTTCTTACAGTAATAATAAACATGCAAAACTCATTATCTGATTATTTGTCCTGCTTCTTCAGGAGAGAAACCTTATGTGTGCACAGTGCCTGGGTGTGAAAAGCGCTTCACAGAATACTCCAGCCTTTACAAACACCACGTTGTTCATACACCCTGCAAACCTTACAACTGCAACCATTGTGGGAAAACCTACAAACAGATCTCCACGCTCGCCATGCACAAACGCACAGCCCACAACGACACAGAGCCCATCGAGGAGGAGCAGGAGGCGTACTTTGAACCACCAACAGGTCAGTGTGAATATAATGATATAGAGAATTCCTCAATATGCAGTTTTTTATAAAGCGTGTGAGATGTTTTGGATTTAGTCGAACTTGAATATGAAACTGCAACAATTAGTCAATTAATTGATTAGCTGATTGATAGATATTACATTGGCAACAATTTTAATAATTAATTAATTAATCATTTCAGTAATTTTTCAAGCAAAAATGCCAAATATTCTGTGGTTGCAGCTTCTTCAGTGTGAGAGTTTGATGCTTTTCTGTCACATACGACAGTAAACTGATTATATTTGTGTGTGTGTGTGTGTGTGTGTGTGGGGCATGAAAAAACAGGAAATATACACAGATTGAAAATAAATGAAAAATGAAATTACACATGAATGACATGGAATAACATTATTTCAAACGCTGACACAAAATCTTTCAATCTTAATTCAGATGCCATTGACGACCCGAACGTGAACTACACAACGGCGGTGGTTGAGGCAGATGACTCCGGCTCAGAGCAGGTTCCAGTGGAGAGCTCAGACATGGTTGGTCAGCAGCATGTTGCCTTGGTAACGCAGGAGGATGGAACACAACAGCAGGTAATGGATTGCAGTGACATCACAAATGATAAATACATTTCCTACTGTTCAAAGAATTGAAGGCCTCTCTCAGTACAGTGTACGCCAAGTTCACACTCACGTACTTTGCAAGCTCAATTTAGGAGTCCCAACTCCCGATGGGGTGACATGCAGTCCGAGGATACACCCATTAACCAATCTGTAATATACATATTAAAAAATAAAATACAATTTGATAGAGATTACACAACCTCCTTTCATTTTCATTCATATACATGTGTATGTATATATATATATATATATATATATAT
>NW_019473994.1:0-1812 GCF_002814215.2 Seriola lalandi dorsalis | reverse complement strand
CATTTCCCAAAGCTGGTCAATGTTTTGGTTTTTTTTGTCAAACAGGAGGAAATAGTAGTTTCTGACCAACAAGTAACTGTGTGTGTAACCAAAGCCTGATTCCTCCACGTTGTCAACAGCTATTAAACACATCAGTGAGTCACACTGTTGCAATGAGTGACATATTTATTGATTACCACCATTATCATTTAACATTGTTTATTTACATTAATATTATTTGTGAGTTTCTTTGTTTTTACGTTTTCAGTAGAAACCTTCGGACTGACAACAATCACTCTGTCCGTTGGATCTGTTGGTAAATTCCATAATTACACAGAACACAACGATATAACACAAAGCTTGTAATTGCGACCTCGTCTCACCTACATTTACAATAATTCTTATTCTTGTGTGAATATTTTTGTTGATCCTCACACAAACTGCCCTGATCACAGCTCACACCAGCCACTAATTAACTGAAGCCCGAATGATTTTCTGTCTGTGATTCAGTACAATGGTGAATGATTATTAAATGACCTGGCACAGTGTAGTGACTGTGTCTCCTCTTACAAATGAAAAATGTATCAACAGGAATAATTTCTGACAACACGAACAGTGATTGTTCGCCTGTTGCTGTGGGTTAAACTTTGCTGCACTCGTTTGCATAAATGTGCAGTATTTAGTTTTGACTTATGGTTGTATCTCTATTTAAAAAAAGAAGAAAAAAGAAAAATCAATATATGGTCTTGCACCAAAATTTTGCTTATGGATTGAATGTAATGAATGTCGACAGCCTTTTTCCTCAGGTTCTGTTTTTGCAACAAGCTGTAACTGCATTTGTGTCAGTGCTGTCAGCTCTGTTTCAGTAAATGCATATACTGTACACAATTACCTATGTTTTGTGCCAAGTGATTCAGTTTCCTGTTTGAAACCACTGACTGAGACATTTCAATTAAAAGTACATTTGCTTTCTGTGGAAAGACTCGCCACATCACAGGGGGAAACAAAAATCACTGTCTCCTTGAAAAGAAAAAGAAGAAGCTACAGTCTGCTTGTTCTTGCTCAGGTGCTTTCGCTCTGTACGTTACTGATGGACACGTATGTTCCCTCAACGTGACACGGCTGCTTGCGGAGGCACAATGCACACGGGCCTGACGCACAGGACGAATTCAGCAAACCCAGCAGTGGCTTCGAGTGACAGCAGATCTCCTAACCTCCGGGACGTGCACTGTGTGTGTTCGTCTTTGTGCGTGTTGCTGGTTGAGATGGTGAAAAGCGTCTTCGCAGCAAGTCGAGCTTTGCTGAGTGTTGGTGGGAAAGTTCTGTGTTTTATCGAACCATCCATCCATCTACCCCACCCTCCTCCTCCTGACTGTGTGGCTCTACATCAAAGGCCAAGGTTTGCTCTCAGCATTGATTGGGACACAACAACCCCTCCGTTAATAAAGAGGACTTTTCACTGCTGTCAACCCAATGGTTTACTAACATATAACATCTGTATATGCATTTAAATAAAAATGTACACAGTAACAGATCAAAGACATAGAGAGATGTCTACAAACTACAGAACATGTTGACATGGACAGAGTGGAGTTATATGTGCTGCAGTTCAGGCAACAGAGAGAAAAGAGTCATCTGAAGTATTACATTTCCACCCATGTTTGAGGTCTGGACCGACACGGATAACTGACCGTTGACCGTAGCTCACCATCGTGGTAGATGTTGCCCCACAATAAAATGCAACTATTCGTCATAATATGCTGCTTGTTAACCTGTGGGCAGTCTGCTCTTTCTCTTGAACAAGACGTCTGCATTTTATCATTCAAATTTGAC
>NW_019473993.1:0-1812 GCF_002814215.2 Seriola lalandi dorsalis | reverse complement strand
AAGAGGAAAAAAGGTAGCTTTAAGATACCTTAAGTCAAGAAGAAGCTATGACATTAAGGTGGCGTAGATAAAATGTTACATATACATAGCATTATATATAATATATTATATACAAAATGAATATCCACGCTGCCTATCAAGACAATCTGACCTGTAGTTGTTGGTTTATTTGTGTCTGGAACTGAAGCCTGAAGTGGGAGGGTTAGGGAAATATAAGGTTTTCAAACTATCATAGCATCTTAGCAGCTGGTCCCTTTCCCATAAAACATGCAAGGCACAAAAATAGTTGAATAATGATTATGTCTTAGAATTTAAAAAATCAAGACTGTGTCTACATTGTAACTTGAACGTCCTAATGAAATTTTATTCAGATATTCAATCCCCAGGGGATCAGTCATTTACTTTAGTCTCACCACAAGGTCACAATTTCTGTTTGTGTGGCACTAAAAGTAATCATTTAGAAATTTGCTGATGATAATCATTATCTTCAGAGGATGAACCCAAATAATTTGTCAAGTCTGTATGTAAGATCCCAATAAAATATACAGCTTGGATCACCATCACATTGCCTGATTGTAAAATTGTGCTCCCCAAAGGATGAGCCTTTCTGATTTAGGTAACAACTTGTAACTGTCATGTAGCCCCACCAATACTGTGACATTTACAAGTACATCGCTAAATGATATTCAGTAAAGTAAGTTGATTACATTGAATATGAGTACACTATTTCTGTATTCATAATATAATGTTTCCTGTGAAACCAAAAAAGAACTGAAATGCTCATCTCTATCACACTTACATGATCACCAGGGGATAAACCCTTTTGCTTTTAACTAATATTGATCTGTTCTCCTTTTCCAGTTCACCCTCACCATTTTTTAATCCATTCAACAATTCTGTTTTCTAGTGTTTATTTTCCACATCATCTACAGGGGGTGACAGGCTAGATACTGATGTTGTTGTTGTTGTTGTTGTTGTAGTTGTAGAGACTGATGTTTTGTTTACTCATAACAATCTCAATGTATCCAAAACTGTTGCGTTTAAATTGAGGACACAAATCTTATGGGGATTTTTTTAAATAAAATGTTTGTTCCTGCCTGGATGACCATTAAAAAATAAAATAAAATTACAATTATTAATCTCTTAAATGGGGATGACAGCACTGAAGTAAATATGTAATGTATGTAAAGCCACATTAGCATGGAGAACATTTAAAGGACAACAGTGAAACGAATGAGGAATCATTGAAATCATTGCTATTTAGGAGAATTTAAAATAGTCAAAACCAAACAGATATTATCTTTAAACATCTTTTAAATAGGACACAGGTAGCAACAAAAGCTACAACTGTTATCTTTTGTCACTGTAACTCTACATAATGTCAGCTACATCTTAGATTTCCCACTAAAGCAGAATAAACGAACCCAAAATCTTTGCACTGCAGAAAACTGAAACACTGTAGTAGAGAATAGCTGTGGTACAAACATATTCACACCAGCTGTAACTTAGATTGGGAGGCATAATCTTGTCATCCCTGCAGAATTATAAAGCTGTCATCCTCTGATAATTTGCAGACGAAACAGTCGCCAAGTGTGTTGGTGCAGAGACTGAGTTTCAGAGAGAAGTTCAATCTTCAGATGGGCAGGGGGAGCGATGCTCATCTGTGCTGGCAACACTTCCTGGACCAGACAGCTATAGTCCATCAAGACAAAAAGTTTGATCTGTTAGATCAGGATAAACCCCTTGAGATGTATCATCAAACCCTCATCAAAGAAATGGAAAGCAGAACAGTACAAGAGTTACAACCTTAGA
>NW_019473992.1:0-2249 GCF_002814215.2 Seriola lalandi dorsalis | reverse complement strand
ATTGTTTTCACCCACTGTATATCGTGGACGCTACAGGGCCACCTGACTATAGCAGGCATCCTTTTCCCATCCTCTTCCTGGTGGTTGCAGGACCAACTACTCCTAGCAGAGTTGGGAGTTTCACCTCTCCAGTGTGGTCCTGTCTTCCTCTGCTTCAGTAATTGTGCTTTAAATCAGCGCCCATTCCACTGCTGCTGCAAATACTATCACATCTCGTCATATCTAGGTGCTATACGAAGGCAATTGGATTTGCTTGAGGCTCTTAAAGACATTTTTCATCTAATCCAAGATGCTTCTCCTGTTCTAACTGACTGCTCCAGGCGTTTCACTTGTTAAGGGGGTGTTAACACCTTGAGAGTCGTTGAGGTCACATGGGAGCCGCTGACCCATCCCGTCATCATGCGAGTCATTAGGATCACATGAGTCACAGTGTGATTGGGTGTTAAGATGCCTTGAGGTATCTCAGGACTGCATTGTGAGTGGCTGATAAGTGGTGTGGTAGACAATGCCCGCTGTTTAGTGATGGTCGCTCCTGTTTAACATAGATGACTTCTTTTACTCTCTCAAACCATTGGTGTGTACATTACTGTCCTAAAATGAGTGTCCCTCTTCCTTATGATGTAGGTGTACTGCTGAGTCCTGAGTTGGCTCTCCTGTGTTGTGTCATGCGTTTGTGAAGTGGTTGTTTGGTTTGCCCAGTGTACAGGTCTGTGCTTTCCTACATTGAACTGTGTACCCTACATTTCTTTGCTTATGTCTGGGTGTTTTGTCCTTCGAGTGGACAAGCTCCTGCCTCAGTGTATTACTGAGGCTTAAAGTGCACAGCTGGGCATTCATGAGAAGAGGATGAAGAACTTCATCCAACAGAGGGCTCACCTAACTGGAAATGGATGTCTGTCAGCCATCAGGAACAATAATGTAGCAGATACAGAGGTGGGACAACTCAGGTTGAAAGTATCAGCTGCCCTTGCCAGTGCAAAAGAACCACTTTCCAACCTTAGTATCCAAGAGAGGAAGGCGCTGGCATCACGACAAAGACACGGGATCATCACCGTCTTGTTGGCTGATAAAAGAAAATGCATAGTGGTGCTAAAGACAGCCGATTACAGAGCCAAAGTGACCAGTCAAAAAACACATTTAATTTAGACATTAGTTGTGTTAATTTGCTAAAGTGATGTCATTAATTTAACATTAACTTTATTATTGGTCAACGATTAGCTTAGCTAACAATAACGAACACTACCTAGGTAGCTTTTATGAACAACAAAGGTAAATGCTTTGCAAAGATGAAACTTAAACTATACAGTTATGACACAAGCCAGGAACAAAGGAAAGGACCAGATTTACACAGATTAAGGCTGAATGAGTGACATGAGTGAATAAATGAGACAGGTTTCCAGCCAGGTGGATAAGATGGCAGGCAGGAATCCAGGAACACAGGCAACAGGAAAATACATACTGAGAAATCTAAGGACCACAACCAGAAACAAAACAGATCCACACAGGTAGCAAATCCACTGGGAAACACGAGGGGACACACACACTGACAAAGTGTGAGGGAAACACAGACACTACACAAGGAATGCAAGGTTAATTGGGAACAGGTGACACTAATTGGGGCGAGGCAGGCAATCAGAAATTCAGGAAACAAGAAGGGCAGGAAGTAAAACAACCAGACAGATGCACAATGTAAGTAATTACAAAGTAAAACTGGAAATAATAAGAGGAAATTTTGTTATGAGACAATTAATTTTTAATAATTAGGCCTACCATAATAACATAATTCCATCTTATCAGCAAACAAGCTGTCAGTTTATTTATATATTTTGGTTTTGCCTGCATACAAAACCACTCTGGAGTAAATTGTCCTTCTTTTATTGTTGATCATATCTACCTTCATTTTACTTTACTTTGGAAAAATGTGTTGTTTGGTTTCATTGATTATGACAAGAATCTCAGCTCTCAATGTTATGTGATTAATTTTTAATCATAACTTTTTAGAGCTGTAGAATGCAAACCTCAAACAATACATTTCTTCAGTAGCCTATCTGAATGTTCAAACTATTAAATGCCATTAAAACTTATAACTTTTTCAAGCTTAACAAAATGTGCATTTATTATTACTATTGTTATCATTATTATTATTATTATTATTACTTAAAAAAAAATCTGTTAGTCATTTGTTCGATGTTGTTCACTGTTGTATACTTGTTAAATAAAGTTCTCGAGAGTTAAAAAAAAAAAAAAAA
>NW_019473991.1:0-1814 GCF_002814215.2 Seriola lalandi dorsalis | reverse complement strand
TACTGTAACTTTCTGGATGCTCCACATTGTTCAGGCACTGAATGATGAACTCCTCTAATGTTTTTGTCATTTTGATATTAAAGTGTGGAGCCTCCTCCACTCTATTATGAGGTGAATATGACTCATGTGTTTGTGTTTATCTCCCCTCAGGTATAGTTGGCAGTAATAAAACCCTGCTGAAGTACATGACCACAGCCATCTTCCTCTACATCGCCATCCTGCTCCCCGCCATCGCTTTCGGCTCCCTCAACGATGAGAGCACACGCGGCGAGATCGGTAGGAGCAAGTACTCCAGTGTAGACACATGAACGTCTTTTCTCAGAGACTGTGCATTTCTCCACAGACATGCTGTATCTTTACTTTAATTATTTTTAACATAAAAAAAAATAAATGCACTAGTTCTTTTATCTTTAACTCTTAGCTTCAAAAATCTAAATTATATAATGATAGGATGATAATTGCTGAAAGAAAGATGCAGTATTTTACAAGGATTTCAAGGATATGACTTTATTCATCACTAAAAAAGTTGAAATTATTTGTTAATTGTGGATGTTTTACAATTTAAAGCTGCATTATTTGATTTTTTGGGCACTAGGGGTCAGAAGAAACTAAAAGCTGACAGACTTTGACAGACACAAAGGCCTGACCTGATATTAAAGTACAGAATATATACAAAAGGTTTTACAGAAAAACAAAAGGATTAAAATGGAGATTTAATGGAGAATGCAATGAAACAAGGAGAAATATGTGAATAATCCACAATAAATGCAAAAAAATATATGTTTTTAAGATGCTTTTTAAAGATATGCAGAAGACTTGGATTCTTTGTTGTTTGTCTTGAGAGTGTCAGAGAGTCGACGAGGAGCAGCAGCAACAATCAGCCTTGACTTTGACCTTAACCTTGACTGGCTTCTTCCGACTGACTGAACCACCCAGTAAATGTGTCATGAAGCTAAATAAAAAGCTCCATGCAGTGTCAGGATTGGGTGGTAAATTTCTCTGCGGGGTCATCGCAGTTAGTAAGAACGTAGTCACTGAGTCTGTGTTATATAAACACATCAAGTAGAATATCTGTGTTTGTTCTGTTTGTGTCATATTAAAATTCTCCCTTTGAAAACTGAATTGGAGATTAGCTCGGCCCTGATGAAGAGCACAGCCGACGTTCAAGCACATTAATCAGCATTTCCTCCTGCGTTTGCTCCCTGTGTGTGTCCTCGCCGCACAGATGTTCGGAAGACCATCATCGGCCAGAGCATCGGCGGGGTCATCTACTCGTTGTTCGCCGGCTCTCCCCTGGTCATCCCTCTAACCACGGCTCCTCTCGCCATCTTCATCAGCGGTAGGCTTCCCCCTCTTTGATTCAGCTCAGCTCCGCCAAAATACACTTATCTTTTCACAGTGTGATTTGAAAAGGAGGCTGCGGGTGGGTGGAGTACTAAGACGATTACGTCAAAAATCAAGAGAAGGAGGCACCCGGCCGTGAAGAACAGCAGCCGCAAACTCTTTATCTTGGTCCTCAAACGCTCTGTCTTTAACCAGGAAACAGCACCTTTGGACCAATGGAGCTGTTTGTTGACTCATTTTTATTTTTTTATTTAGTCTTAGTCCTTTGTAAAATGTCCTTGTTAGTTTTCATAGTTTTCATGAAAAATTTCACCTTGTTTCTTTCTGCCAAGCTCTGCTGTAACTCCGAGTCCTCGCTGTGCGTCACGCTGTGCAGCGACTGGCCGGTGGCTGCTGCATTGAAGGAAAAAAAACTCTTTATGATATTTAAAGAATATATAAATATATAAAGACAGATTTTCTGTAACATT
>NW_019473990.1:0-1814 GCF_002814215.2 Seriola lalandi dorsalis | reverse complement strand
TGGTGACATCATCTGTGACTAAGCAGAGAGAAACAAACCCCCAGTTTGCATGACTGAAGTGAGCCACTTGTCAGATCCCGTCTCTGTTGTTTAGGTAATTTATCTGGTTACCGTAACTCCACTACAACCTTCCTTCCTGCATCCATAAACAATAATCTCAGTACTTATCTGCCAAGCTGTTTGCTTCTCAGGTAAGCAGGAAGCATAAACTCAGTGACAAAATAAGGGTGCAGCAGCAGTATATTAGCTGGGTCCACTCTGCTGCCGGCTCCCATCTACTGATTTGTAACCTAGGCTTGGCACATCCATTGTAACCGTCAGTCTGGCATTAGGACAAAATTACTTTCCTGTATTAAAAAAGAAATGCTGCAGCAGCCAGAGTTGCAGCATTACATAAATGCGTTTTCTTTGCCTATATACAGTATTGCACATGCAACCACCTCAAAAATATTAGTGCTAAAGTAAAGGACAATGTCTGTATAAATATATAATGTTAAAAATCAAACAAATTCAAAAATACACACTTACATACACACAATCACTAGGGAAACAGTTTGAGAGGCAGACCTGTTCCAGTTTAGTAAATTACAACCAAAGAAACTGGCAAGTCTTTTTTGATAACTGTACCTAAAGCCTAAAGAGATAAAATTAAATAAATAAATAATCAAAAACATGAACTTCACTTTTGGGAGATTTACCCAACAAAGTTGCAGGTCAGCATCTTACTGTACAGCAGAAACTCTCAAATCTAGATATTTAATTTGTAGCTTTTACTGAGTGTGACCTGTTTGCATGCACACATGCAGATACACACACACACACACACATTTAATACTGAATAGAACCATAAATTAGATGGACTGCATGAATATGCTGCCTGCACCTTTCTGCGGACTGCACACCCTGGACTGAGCTGGTGCGAACTGTACACTCAGCAATCTGTAAGTGATTTCCGATGCTTTTAAATTCCATCACCAACCCCCACTGCTGGTAAAAAAAAGAAAAGAAAAGAAAGAAAAGAAAAATCCTACGCAAGGGAATAGTGAGATAAAGAGACTGCGAGCCGAGGAAACTTGACATGAGACAATAATGACTGACAGTTGTCTTCAGCAAAGAGGAAAAAGGAAGATGCAGTGCCAGGGTTACAGCGGTTAAGTATATTTATTTAATCAATTACACAATGTGGTTAATTAAACATTAAGGGGTGACATTCAGACAGCCGACAGATGAGGATGAGAAAAAGAGCACTGCTTGGGATCCTGCAGGTAGAGGCTGAATATTGAAACACTGCTGGAAGGCATGCAGATTTGTTCTGGTGAATCTCTAATCCAGCAGCTACATGCCCCTGTCCAGCACCCGCTCACTGAAAACTGTGCCAGTATCTTGACTCAGGACACCCTGGACTTTAAAACTGTTCAAATAATGGAGGTCTTTTTTCTTTATTTTAACACTTAGCCCTACAGCCACCCTCTGGCCCTGAACAGCGTTTCTCTATGGACCTCCTAGAGAGTCCAACTCCAACAAGCAAAAAGTGTTTTTCAGTTTGTTTAATGCTGCATGTAGAACTCTGACATTGTTAACAATCTGATCCCGCTTTTCAGGGCCAATACAGGTAATGTAATTTGATTAAGGTAGTGTCTTATATCCGCCTATATCTTAGCCATGGGTATTCAATCAACCTTAAATTATACAAGCAGGTTCAAGTAAAAAAACATGCAAGTAATGATGAGTTCTTTAATGATTTAAAATTATATCCTTTCATATTCTTTTGCTGTTACCTTACTTGCTTGCACAATGCTACTGTAGTAAAACGA
>NW_019473989.1:0-1815 GCF_002814215.2 Seriola lalandi dorsalis | reverse complement strand
CGTGCATGCACCACACACACATAACAATCTGCCATCTGCATGAGAATGTGAGAAAACGATTTTGGTTCAGCCTGGTTGCATTCCTCTGGTGTGTCTTTGTGTCGTGTGTGAAACAAGGCAAAAGCCTCTTGGTGCAGAGGTTAAATAAAGGGCTGATTTAAAATTCAAGATTGTTCATTGATTATTTAGAGATGGATTTTTCTTTTTTCTTTTTCACTGATCAGTTCATTTTGGAAAATGTGCAGAATACAGTTTAAAAGATAGATGATCTTTCCAAATATAATCACTTTTCTGATCTTGAGCCATGGTGTCCCTATCTAGTCAATCTGCGTGCTTTTTAAGACAGGTCAGAACTCTGGCATCTAATGAGCCACTGGAGATAACAGATGCCACATATGACAGAATCAACCACAAAGTACATTTCAGCAAAGGTGTTAAAGCTTAAGCGGTAGAAACTATAACTTGTGGAGAACCATGTTAATCTAGCGAGCATCTGGCATCAGTTGTTAAAGGAATGGTTTGACATTTTGGGAAATGCGCTTCTCCGCTTTCTGCCAGAGAATTAGATGAGAAGATCAATATCACTCTCACGTCTGTCTGTTAAATATGAAGCTATAGCCAGCTGTGGCTGCAGCTTAGCTTAGCTGAAAGACTGGAAACAGAGGGAAACGGCTAGCCTGTTCAAGGCAGAGTTTCCGATGGTTGCCTGGCAACTGCTCGCTGTGAAGGAATAGTCTGACACATGACACCTGTAAATTTGACTTTAATTAGAAAATATATGAACAGTACATGTTGCTCTGGTTATTTAACAAAACCCTTACTAAATAGTGTCCCTGAAGTATTCATTCATGTTTCAGTTCTACGGGAGCATTTCGTAAAGGTGTAAACATTTTGCAGTACTCTGAAAATAAATGATCTTTATTATGAAGTCATGAATAAGTATCAAATGTGCAAAATAACCCCACTATATCTGTAAAATCTTAGGCAAATTGAATATTTTTTTATATTTGTGTACTGTGACCTAGCAACAGCCGAAGAAGAGCATAATTTTTGGTTTCTGTTAATAGGCCTACAACACCGGTAAACATGCTATTTCTATATTTCTAGATCAGCTGGTACTGTAAATGTAGACTCATATAACTTCATACACCGAAATGTCAAGATCCTGGAGGGCAGAGAAAAAAAATTAAGACCTCAG
Organism: Seriola lalandi dorsalis; assembly: GCF_002814215.2. Classification (NCBI taxonomy): domain Eukaryota; kingdom Metazoa; phylum Chordata; class Actinopteri; order Carangiformes; family Carangidae; genus Seriola; species Seriola lalandi. The sequence goes on along the minus strand of NW_019473989.1, from coordinate 617 downwards.
GTATGATGTTGGCCATCGTATGTCTGCTTCAACTGTACCGTAATAGATGAAATCGTCCAGATGTGTCATTATTTACTGTACACATCTGCTTGGGTTAGGGGCGACAAGGAGAAGATGGGAGAACGGGAAAGACCAGGAGGCAGTAGCTGCCTCCACGAATACCCATCATGCCAGTTCCACAGTGATTTATGTAGAGTCTTGCCAAAGCAGGGGACAAATGACCTTCACACATAGTTATCAGAGGAAGATATCAGTGGACAGGGATTTTCGTATCACATCCCTCTTCCCCCACATCACCCCCCCCCTCCAGACTCTGTGTGTTTGTCTGCGTGCAGGTGTGTATGTGTGTGTTGTTGAGTAAAACTGACATTGAGCTGGTCCTCGGGGCAGAGGTGCACTGCTGGTTACATCCCATGTGTGTGTGGGAGTCTGTCTTTGTTGGGAGACCAAGCATTTATGTGGGGCCGGTCACAGACAAGAGCCAGGACGATGTGGACGTCTGACTGGCTTTGAAAGACAGACACGGTGTCCTCTGTAATGAAAAATAATAAACTCTATCTCAGGGTGTTTCAATTTAATTACTACACTGACACAGAGCTAAGCGCTGACTTCGTTTG
>NW_019473988.1:0-1816 GCF_002814215.2 Seriola lalandi dorsalis | reverse complement strand
GGGGTCGGTGGTGTTTACACCCCCTAACCTGTTGGCCCAGAATTCCTCAGCACTGATCACCTGGCTCACAACGAGATCTTTATATAACTGGAAAAGCACCGGATCTTCTTGAAGCATTCTAGAGGAAAAAAATAGTAATATTTTACAGACAACCACAGTTGCTTGAGATTTTAGACCCAAGAAAATTCTTAATGAATCAATTGCCGTAACTTCTTTAGTAATGTCAACATGAGGACATTAATTGTTAATTTCATATTAAGTTCAGATAACTGCAGTAATTTACTGTAATCCATCCTTACACACCAGGAACAGACATTTAAACTACATCATGAACTTACAACATATACAATTCCAGTTTTCAGTCTGATATGATAAAATCAAAATTAGATCGATATAAACTCAGTTCCTATGACTAAGAACCAAGGACTATTACCTACTACTACCAAGGATCTATTTATATCAGTGAGGCTAGAATACAAATTAGAAACACCTGTCAGTATAACACAAACAACAGCCTCCAAAATTACCAAAAAGTTTAATCAGGGTATGACATACACATCGTGTTACCTAGAGCAATAATCGGCTTTGGTTACACAGACAACACCCTGTTAGTAGGATTAAGTCATAGTTGGTTTTGGTGTTTTTTATGTCATTTATTGACAATAACAGAAAATATAGAGGACTATCTTGTGAAAACAGCTGAGACTCACCTGTTTTTCTCCTCTAGTTCCTTGTTGGCTTTCTTCTTGAACTTGGGCAGTAGCTGCTGAAGCAGTTCCTTAGCAGCATCTCGGTCTTTGAGTGCAGTGCTCTCATTGGAAAAGTGGAATGTGGTGCTCTCGCCGGTGTGAAGAACCAGCTGGAGCTGAACTTTGGATTTACCATCTGGGCTGATCTTCTGACCTGTACAGAGAAGAAATAAAAGTGCAGCATGAGAACACCACCAACGCATCGTTATCACTGCACTAGATGCTACATGGTGGTGTCCAGTACTCACAGCGAATATCTGCATATAGGTGACTGACTGTGAAGCGGTCCTTGCCCTCTGGACCCCAGGCTATACGTTCAGCCATCAGATAAAGTGTGCCATCCTGCTTCCTCTGACGAACCTTTTTCACCACCAGCAGCACCTCCTCGGATAGTGATGCCATGGCCCAAAAAGAGAACTGAAAAAACATTTAAACTGTTGATGGTTATCATCAATAATCATGTCCCGTGTACTGGATTCTGCCACAAAGATAAAAAAAGATGAACAGGGCGTTTGATAGAATTGTGTTTTACCTCTTAAACATCTGTTTAGCGCTATGACAAAACCACCCAGTCGTTACTGTGTGAGTGGTGCAGAATTCACATTAATGAACATTACACTATGATATGCAAACACGAACAAATTCAGCTGATGGCACAACGTCGTAAATTTATGTTCTGTTTCCACGCCTTCATCCTCCGCTAGATACCTGAACACAAATAAGCCACTGTTCGGTTGACGGTTTTATTACATCAACTTAGCTAACCAGTTAGCTACCGTTAACAGACAAGAATAGAAAAAGCCTGAGGGGAGAAGTCGCCAGTAAACTTACTTTACCTCAAAATAAACCAATACTGCAGCGAGTACCTCGCTTTCCGTCAACACATAATCTCGAGTTAATGTGTACTTGAGTATAAAATCATAGAATTTGTAACATTAAACTGAATTTAGACTACTCTAACACTGAGCGCCCTGACTTCAGCGCCGACATGACTGCCAAGCAGAGTGTAACACCAAAAATGTTCCGGTGGGATAAAACGGTAAAATAAGAGTTCCAGTCAGAGCGGC
>NW_019473987.1:0-1816 GCF_002814215.2 Seriola lalandi dorsalis | reverse complement strand
TATATATATATATATATCATAGTATTGGATTAATATTGATGCATTAATTCAACATTTTAATGGTATAGTTGGACAACATGGAGCTGTATCTATAATAATGCATTTTATTTTATTTATCAAGTTTTATATGTAAAATTTGAACTTGCTAAATAACGAGTAGCTGAAGTTGTAAAATCGACACATTGCAGTAAAAAATTCAACATTTGCTCCTGAAATCTCGATGCATCAAACAGAAAATCAAAGTATAAATACCTTTGAATCATACTGAAATACATCCATCCAGTCTCCAGTGTTCACAGTAAATGCTAGTTTCAAGGACAGATCTCAATACTGATAGAAAATGAAGTGAAAAATGTGGATAAAGCCAAAAACAGCTGCTGCTGGAAATCAGAGAATGAGGAACGGTAAAAATACAGAATGTAATGTTGCGAATTTGTTTTGTTCTTATTAAACCAAATTGATTTTAATTGTTAAATATTCAAAACAGAAAAGAAAAGATTTTTTGGGGGAAAAATATAAAATGAAATTTCTATGAAAATTATACATTTGTATTTTATTTCAGTGAACATGAGGTAGTTTTTTAATTTAAACTTCCACTGAACAATTAGTTGATATGTTGGAGCTGACAAAATAAAAGCACTGTTTAGGGAGAGGCAGGAAGTCGACTCCAAAACTGCCTTTATATCAGCAAACAAAGGTCTGATCGTTAATGAAATGATGAATCTCAGTCCAATGTTCACTCTCTTCTACCAGCTGCTGGTTTATGCGGCTCTGCAGCTGCTAAATGCTGCTGTTTGTCAATTTGAAGTTTGCGAGGAAAACGGACTGAGCTGTTGATTCACAGTAGTAGTAGTAGTATTAATATTTGTTTCATATCACACAATCATTAGATTTTAATAATATAAGACATGTCAGTCTATGAGACTATGAACATGAAAATGTTTAGATTTTTTTTTTATCAATGAAAACCTGAATCATACTCCTGTGTCATGACTGCAGGTGTTTGAGAATTTAAATAATTTATTGACACAATATGAAATCTTTCAGAGCTACAATTAACAATTAGTTTTAATTTTATTATTAATCAATTAGTATTGTGGTTTGTAAAACACAATGACACAAGAAGTCCAAAAACTAAAAGGCATTCCATTTATAAAGATATTATTCAGATAAAATTTTGAAATTGATAATCAATCCAATCAATCCAATCAATCCAATCAATCCAATCAGTTTTTTTGTCAATCAGTAAATTGTTTCAGATCTAAAACTTTTTGCCTTATTTTTCCACTCTGGACTAAAAGAATATTTTGCACTCGCTGAGTTACACTGATGACGTAGAAATGGTAGAAGATAGAAATGGATTGTTTAGTGTTTTAATACATTATGACTCTGCTTCAGTCCTGCTTAATGCTGTATATTATCTTGTCATGTGTTTGTCCAAAAGTTAATGTAGTTTATTTAACTGGTTTATTTTGTAGCATGAGATTTATGAAAAAAATTAACTCAATCCGCTTCATTTTACCTACATTTCCCTTTATAGATCAATTAAAAATGTCTGTATTTGTATGTTTATAGTAAGTAAAGTAGAGTGCATATCTACAGAAGTAACAAAGCACTTTTTTTAAAACCTTAGGATGATATTTGTTGGAGATAATTATTTCTGAGAGAGATTATTTGTATCGACTGATTTCACTGTGCCAGTATTAAGCTAAGATTGTGACAAAGCTGCTTTAAATTTCCACAGTTTTTGCAAGAAATGGTATCAACAGTTAGTTTATATGATTTTGGGGACAGATGTTTCTTCTGTAGAGGAGTG
>NW_019473986.1:0-1816 GCF_002814215.2 Seriola lalandi dorsalis | reverse complement strand
GGTGTAAGTGAGAGGAAAATGCTTTTTGTAAATTGGCTGCACCAGCACTTCAATGCAAAGGCTATACTAACTGCAAGATGCAAAAATTCGGATTGTTTTCTCCCGTTTTAATGGTCTAAAATAACTGCAGTGCTCTTATGTCCCAGAGCACAGTGTTTAAATAATGAGGCTCAAGTATGATTTGATCAGCCCCTCCAGCTCTGAAACTAACTGTGCATTTGAAGCTTGTAGCAATGCTACATTTGGCGACAGTAATTAAGGAGAAAGCAAAGGTCTCATTAAGCAAATTACCTTGTTTCAGAGAAGTCGGGGGTTAAAAGCCTTCCCTGGCTGAGCTGTCTTTCCTTTTCATCATCAAGGATCATCTAACCACTGAGAGAGGTCTCGGCGTCTGATTTCATTACACATTTATTCCATTCCATCGTTCATTTGCACTTCATTTTACAAGCATCTGCACTACTAGGTTCAAACAGTCTGATTTATGCATCAGACTAAAGGGTCTTTGTATTCTGGAAGTCTATTAGGGCATATGAAATTTATATATGTGCTTTGCTCTCTGTGTCAGGGAAAGGGGGTCAGATTTCTCTCGTTTTGTTCCACTAAGTTTGTCAACAATAAGACACCCTAACTGCTCATAAATCCAGCTCAGGAACCCCATGGTGTGGTTTCATTTTGTTTGATGGATGAGTGTAGAGAGGACTCAGGAGGGAAGTTGGAAGTGGATTCTATCTATTATTTTGGGTCTTGTGTCCTGGCTGGTCGCTGGCATGGTCAGTTGGTGCTCCTGCCTGTTGGTGAGGCCGAGCCAGAACCCTGGAATGGGCAGTAAGTTGTGTTGACGTGAGGGCTCGATGCCATCTGGGCACTGGGATTGACGAGATGACGGCGATAACTCTCTATACGGTTCAGAAGGACAGGAAGATGTGCCTAGTCCCCGCTGTGGTGGCGGCACCAAACCCTAGTGCTAAAGATGAATGGTTCCCAGTACCATGCACCATCACCCCTGGTTTCCTACATGTCGAGCAGAAAGTGGGGAAACAGAGCTGATTTTCAATCGTGATTCTAGTGGCTACATTCACATACACAAAGCAACCTGGCTATTGGCCATAAACTCATTATGGTCTACTTCAGCTCTCATTTCCTGCCATCCAGGTCCAATATTACCACCTGTCAAGTGCCAAATGCTGGTTAAATTTGCTTTTGGCGGATGAATCATGGAGGCTCTAGTCTTTAAGTTTCTGAGATGATGAACACTGGAATACACTGGTGATATGAAAAAGTATTCAATTAAGACGAACATTGCTGCAATGTTTAAATTACATGAAGCAAAACCAGCTAAATTGCAACAATATGCACTTTAAAATAGTAAGAAAAGATAAAACGTATGGTAAAACGAACTTTAGTGACAAGTTAGAAGTAACTATGATGTGTATAGGGGCTGATAAATATTGCTAACGACCCATCTTTATGTGTTGCAGTTTCTTTTAAAAGTCTCACATAATTCTGTCTACCCCTAGTTCTTGGTTTTTGCTCATTTTCAGCATTTATAATTTGACATTAAATGCTTTATCTCATGTTAGAAACTTTTCCCCTATAGTAGGTCTGAAAACAAACAGCAAAAACTGACAAAAATATCAACTGTAAATGAATGATTTTTTTTTAAAGGTAAACCTGGACAGTATATCCTGGCCATAAGGTATCCCAGCTGCTTCCAATACACTGGCTAAAAGAAATTCCCTTCCATCTGTGATGTCTTCCCTGCAGAGGGAGTTCAGCACTGGAAAAAAACAAAAACAAAAGAAAGATGAGGGTATTT
>NW_019473985.1:0-1816 GCF_002814215.2 Seriola lalandi dorsalis | reverse complement strand
TTTTGACTTGGTCATCAAAACAGAGGTTAGCATCAAAAATCCGCCCTAGATTCCTAGCAACGAGCTAAGTATTATGCGACAGACTGTCAAGATTAGTGCAAACAAACCTGATGGAGTTACATATCATTATCATATCATATCATATCATTGTTAAATTTAAATAAGTTTCTGGTATTTAATATCAAATAGGAAGGTAGAGAGAGTTTGCTAGGATCTGTGAGTTTTAATGGCATGTATAACTGAGTGTCATCGGCATAAAAATGGTAAAAAGCATTGTGAATTAAAATAACTTGGCCAAGAGGCAGCATGTATGGAAAACAGAAGGAGACCAAGAACAGATCTTTGAGGAACACCACATCTCCATCAAGGAAGTGGAGTTTTGCAGAGTAATATACTAACGATACTATGATCAACTGTATTAAAGGCGGCGCTTAAATCTAACTGAACTATCTGCAGTCGGCAGTTTGTATTGGCAACCTTAACAAGTGCTGTCTCTGTGCTATTAAGTTCTCTGAAACCAGTTTGAAAACTGTTAAAAGCACTTTTAAGTTCATAAAAGATGTCAACTGCGATTACTTTATCTATAAGAGATAAGGGAGAAAGGAGATTGGTCGATAGTTACTGAGGGAAAAGGGTTCCAAATTAGTTTTCTTTAGCAATGGATGAATAATGGCATGTTTGAAACTATCTGGAAAAGAACCAGAGAGCAGTGACTTGTTAAAAATTTGTAAAATGACAGGGTTAACAGTGGCAAATGCCTCCTTGAGCAGCCTAATGGGGATGGCTGCTAGGATTCAGGAGGAAGAATATATTTCATTTCAATAACTTTGAAATTGTAATGGGTTGAAAATGGGTAAATGAGGCATAATTAACCTGGGGAATGGAAAGAATGGAGCAGGCTGGATTTGAGACTTGATATTCTTCACCTTATCAACAAAGTGAGCGAGAGATTTTTCAGACAATCTCACATCCTTAACTGGCCTCTGATAGATTAACATTTATTGTCTTCATATTTTCTGCAGAGGCTTTAATGGGCTTGAGTGGAATCGTTCAGTCAGGGGAGGTTATTTTAGTTTTGTTTTCTAGTTTTAAACGGTGCAATTTGGTCAAGGATGGATAGGCACCGATCGTTAAATGAAATTAACAGAGCATCTGGATCGAGTGGAGATATAATGGAATTAATGGATGGTGAATTAAAAGCATCACTGAACTTAGTAGCAGAAACAGCATTGAGGATGCGAGAGCATGTTGGAGGGTGGGGGCTAAGAGGAGAAAGCTGTAGTGGTACATTAAAAACAAACAATAGCTTCATGGTCAGTTATAGGCATATCCACCAAATGAAGGCCCTCAGGACAGAAACCATATGAAAGTACCAGGGCTAAGGTGTGACTTTTAGAGTGTGTGGCCGCTTTAACGGATTGAATGAGGTTAAACATCAAAAAGATCTACAAAATGAGAAGTCTGGGAATGGGAAGGACAACATTCATCACCCAGAATAGGCACCCTGTCAAATGTAGGTATGACAAAGGATAGAAAAGATAAAAAGAAAGATAAAAAGGAACTGATTTAGGCGGCCTATAAATTAAGAAGTAGAGCAAGGTAGGAGGGCTTGTGATTAAGAAACCTAAGGCTTCAAAGGAAATAAAATGACTGACTGTGACAAGATGGCACTTAACAGGTGGCTTGGCTCAACAGGTGAGGCCAGTAGGGGGCGCTAAAATGCATATGCCATGTATATGCATGATGTGCTGTTTGCATATCAATCCCTGTGTCTCCTACACCAGTCTTTAGACCTGTCAATTAAAAGAATATTAAA
>NW_019473984.1:0-11382 GCF_002814215.2 Seriola lalandi dorsalis | reverse complement strand
GTCTAGAGCAACTGTAAATTGTAAATATTAGAAATGCACAGTTTTATGTTATGAATTAATCATGAGAGTTCTTGTGCAAGAGAACCACACGCGAGACAAAATGTTGTTCCAGCTTCGTGGAAACCTAGTCTCTCCAATTATCAGCCCTGCTTACGTTGCAGTGAGACACACACACACACACACACACACACACCCACAAACAAACACACACACACACACACACACATCTCAACTTTACCACCAGAGATGGAGGTGACGGATCACATAATGGGAACTGTTGGAAACTAACGGCTCGTTAATTTGAATTAATGAAGTTTAAAACAGACATTTCAGCATATATTTAAGGTGTATTTATTAGTGTAATGCCATGACTCTACAGCAAAGTTCAGCAAGGTACTATTCAATTCGTTTTAAAGCATGAAAGCTCTGCAAACTCTGACAACGGAATTTCACACACCTGATTTAACATAAGTCAAACAAGTCAAACCCACCAACACAACAACAGAGCATATTGAACAAGTGTCTCATAAGGTAAAGCTGTAAAATGCATCTGGAAAAAAAAAGTGTAATTACTGCATGCTTACTGTTCTGGAAGATCAGATTTATAGAAAATGCTCAAACAGGTGAAAAGAGAACTTACTCCTGATCAAAAAGATAATCAAGGCAATTGCAATCTGACTGAAGTAACTTAGAATAAATAGAACATACATAGCTACTTTATCTTTTGATATTTTTGATATTTTAATCATTTTTGTAAGCAAGTCAAATAGATAAATAATAGTCAAGATAAAAGCACATCAGAAAATAATGCAGAAGAACAAATAATTTAAGCCACTACTTACGCAAAGTCTAATGCTGATGCATACAAGGTTTATACACAGATGGTATGAAGTGTTCTGTCCAAAATAAGCCCTGTTTAGCATTTAGAGGACATTCATTTTCACATTCACAGATCATCATCTAAAAACTAGCACACTACCAGAAGTTTCACAAGTACATGCAGTGAGTTGCAAATTCTGGGTCAAAGACATCCGTACTGATGAGACTGCTGGAGAAGCAGAGAAGGAGTGTTAAAGTTCACAAAATTCACATAACACACCCTCTAAACTGTTCATTTCCTACTGCTAATTTGTGTTGAAAAAGAAAATCACTCCTGGGGTAAAAAGGTATGTCTGAAAGCCAGCCCAGCCAGCTTATGCCAGCCATCTCTCGCTACCTTCCTCCCCCTCTTTCTCTTCATCCAGGTCAGGACAGGGGTGTCACTGCTCTGGCACAGATGTGTCGTCTCTCTCTACTGCCCCCGATCCTCCTGCCTCTAAAAACAGAAATAGGCAAGACGTAGATAAGCACTGCGGAGTCTTGAAAAAAACAGTTTCTATGCAAGCTCTTGTTGTCAAGGTTAAACGCTTTGATACATAGTTACAAACTATAATGTTACTTGTGGGTGGATCTTTTATAAAGAACAAAAACTTTTCATTGAGCTGCTACTTAATGAGGATTCATTTTGAATGAATCTTTCTATAATGCAAATATATTTAAATAGAATTGCTGAGAACTTGATTCCTTGTGATGAGCTCAAAAACCCACTTCTGTTGTGAAAAGGGGGTCTCCCCCAATGGGAGGTGCTCGGGATGCTCAGTTCCAGTCCGACAGGTCCATTAATTCTGCTGTCCCTCTGAAACATATACTGTACCTAAAGCACCTGGAGCTATAAATACATCTCCTACATAAGCATGCAAGGCAGACAGCAACTGGGTTAGGGAGAATCATTGACATAGATCCCTTGAGGCAGCCACATCCCCAAAGAAAATGCAGCTTTGTCTTACTGGAAAAGGTGAAATTTCAAGGGCTGGGCATCGAAAGCCTTCTCTTACTTCTCAAATATTCTCTCTAATTCACACGTTCCTGATAGTTCACGTTCGAAAGCATGATTTGAGTGGATATTTGATGTCAAAGTGTTGTTATGATGTTTAAGAGTTTTATTTTGTACTATTGTTGATTGCAGAAATGTTTGGATTTGGTTTAGAGAAGCATAAAAACTAATCTAAATGCAACTCTTGCCTGTGTTGGAATAATAAACATCCACAAGGGAACACAGAAATTGGACTAATTGAATTCTGAAACCATTTCCTCCTCCACAGTTGTATAAAATAACAATTGGAAAACAACTCAACACTGAGAATGTAACTTGACATTTTCCAGGTAAAACAACCTCTCGTCAACATGTTTTCTCTCTCACCGTTTACCAGCACATCTTGAAGCAGATTCATTTATAACCCCTTTAACACATTAATTAATTGAACGACTCGATCATCGGCTGCTGGAGACCTCATGGGGTAATTAAATGAGTCACTCAGTTATGTATTGCATTAATTACACCTGGTGCGAACCATAAGGGGATCTAATATGTGTATTTAATTATGTATAGCTTTTAAATGGTTTCTTTACCTAGTGATTAAAATGGTAAATCAGCTTGTGTTCCTGCATTGTGTTTAAGTGTTAGGCTCTGTGGAGACATTACGGTCACATGATTTTCCAACTTTCATCTTAAAATGGGACAGGCAGTAAAACCAAAGAAGACTAATGCTCCACCAACAACATGGAGATCATCCTTAAAACATAAGTAGCGATACCATGCAATACTATGTGTATTTGCATTATACCAAACATTTACTTGCTTATTGTATGTAGAATAATTAATCACTTTAACTCAAAGTATCACAAGATTCTGTTCATGGTCAAATATGCAACTTACGCTCTCTACATCACTTACCTTATGTCACCTACTGTAGTCACAGCTCCTGATGGGAGCCTCTGTTAGTCACTAGCCATAATGCCCTCTTTAATGGCATTATGTGACCTAGTCTTATCCCTTGGTTCTACACCACTGACCTGTGTCCCCCTGGCTGCCGTTGAGCACATCCCCAGTGCTGCTCACCTCCTCCCCTTCTGCTTTGTCCTCCGGCTTCATCTTCTTACGGGTCATGTGGCCACGGAAGCCAGCCTGAATCTTGGCAGCAGCCCTGTTGGCCTCGGGGTCATCCAAGGGAATGTCCATGATGTCCTCCTCCTCCTGGGGGCGGCTGCACTCCTCCTGCTAAGAGGACCACAAAGTTGTGGTTTCTCACAGTAGGATAGCATATTACATGAGCATATGAAGATGCACTGGTGGGAGAATCTCATCCTTAACAGACTGTGTAGATATTTTGTACAATTATCTGTGTATGCAATACTGTCTTTTTGGCACCAGGGGATGTGTGCTTGTTGCAGAGTAACTCACCTTTATTACATGACTTCAGTGGGCCTCTGAAGAGGTCAATAAACTACATTAACCTCCCTTTTTTGCGCTCCCTTTCTCCTGTTGTCATACAATGTATGATACAATGCAGGAGAAAACATGTCCAAGTCAGACGATTTCGTGACTAATTACCGTGGTCTGCTGTGTTGTTTTTTTGTTATGGATTGGTTGTGGATTGTTGTTAGCAACAGACAATGATTATAAGATCACAGATAATTGTTTATTATACAAAATAGAGCAATCTGCTTTTTTTGTTAAGAAACAAAGTTGGAGTAAAAGATCGCTGCATGTCTGACTATTTTTAGCTAATTATTCAGATTTCAACTAAACAGGAGTTATTGTTAAAAAAAAAAAGGGTTTAAAATCATCTTTCAAGGAAAAAAAAATTTCTTCAGCTGAAAAGGATGACCCAGCGAAAATGCTACTGCAATCAACAGTAGCTCATTCAGTGACTGAAAGTACAGCAGCCACTGTCCCATAGGAAACGTTGGGTGGGCGGAAGAGAAATTCTGGCTTGTCATAAAGTGTCAGTGGAATAGCGCCAAGGCTTTCGACGGGTTATGTAAACACCAATTCTAATTGTGTGGCGAACACATATCAGCTACACCCTGTGCTTTGCTTATAGAAACAGATTGACATTTCATACAAAGGCAGCCCACAGAAAGAGCCCACTGTCATCCCACTACTTTGGTGAAACAGTGCATCATGTCTCCAGTGAAACCCCTCCAGTGTAGGAGTGTGACCACCCACCTGTTCAGCCAGCATTCATTAGCCTCTGTGTCTGACTGCTCACTGAGCTGCCAGAATCCAGCTCTTTTTCAGCAGCAGAGATGAGAGGGCTGCTACACTGGATTTTGTTGGCTACACCACCTTCTCAGGGGTCTTATTGTTTTTATTGCCTCAGGGTCCACAGACTTAATATTAACATGCAAATTTCAGGTAACCTAATATCACCCATGATAAAAGAGCTTCTTTTTTTTTTTATAATAGAGCTTTATGTACTTACTTCTCTGTGATTAATTTACCATCTTAGAGTCATAAATACACAAATGTTTAATACACATTTTACTATAAGAGTAAAGAGGCAAAAACATCAACAACATGGCAGTATGCAGTTTGAGGACAACAAAACACTAGTAAACACCATTAGTAACTAAGAAGGGGTTAAAAATGAAAAATAAAATCTATTAAAAAAGTTTAATCTAGAGCTTTTACTTACATTGTGACAGTCCATGTCTTACTCTCAAAGATGACTTCAGTCTTCAGCTGAGTTCACCTAGTTTGACTTGTATGCCTCAATTTCTATGTGGACCAAGCAATGCTCTCCTAAAAGAGTCTCCGGTATAATACAGATGTCTCACTGGCTCTTACTAACAATCACTGTATGTTCAGTAACACCCTGCTCACGCAAGAGTGAGAGAGAGAGACATACAGTCAGAGAGAGAGAGGAGGAGAGAAAGAGGGAGGGAGAGAAAGAGAGACCTCCTACAAACATGACAGCATGTGTTCCATCTTTTCAGTCTCATTAAGGTTGCTGACCTACTGTGTTCACATTACTGTTACAGACCTTTAACAGAAGTGCAACATTAACATAACACAGCCTACAGACTTAGGAAGAGTAACTGAAATAGGCTGAATATGGAAACAATTTCAGCGATTTAAAGTTTGACAGTTTTCTAACAAGTTAAAATGATGGAAGCATTTAGTCTGGATATTAATAAGGAATGCGCAAAGTGACTATCACATGGGCCGAGCATCATGAAAACTTCATAAGTTGCAATGTTACAATAATAAAATCGACAAATAAAAACAGATGACCAACATAGAAATACTATGTAAAAGCCAGATGGTCATAAAAAATAATTGCTGACTTTCAAATTGTACTAATAGTGTGGAAATAAAAAAGTGTAAGCATCTTGGACTGTTTTTACACTAGGAGGTGTTATAAATTTATTAGAGGCAGAGTGAGCTAACAGCCCTCTCCATCCCTCTGATCCCAGCTGGTATGGCCGCCCACACTCCTCTGCCAGCCTCAGAGACAAGACGGAGAGGGAGAGAAAGAGAAAACATCCATTTATCTGAGTTATATCTCTGACTTTAACGCTCTCCTGCTGGTTTTCTAACCATTCAAACAATATGTTAAGTTATCCTCACGCCTAATTTCACAAAGCGGACTCGCTTTATCAATCAATTCACTTTTAATTTGTATGAATGATAACCACTGTGTAATTAAATTTACTGTAATCAATCATAATAATAGTTAGTCTGCTCATAGTAGCCTAATCATTAGTGTATCTAACATGGTATTTATCCACCTGAGATGATTGGAGCATAGGAACGTCATTGTGCGAACTTGTGAACAGCGAGTTAAAGGCAAAAAAGTTAAAATAAAAAAAACTACACAAGCCATATGAGATACTGCAGCCAGGTCACTATTACAGTAGATGGCCTATATACTGTAGTTTTGTGATAGCTTTGTTTCAGCTGAAATAAATTTTGCCTGTAAGCAAGAGTATACAAAACAGCACGAGCACAGAAATACAGAAGGTAGTGTTTTACTGTTTAATCAGTCAGTTAGAAACTGCTATTAAAGGTAGATTACTGATACAGATGGTGCCTAGCAACTCTCAGCATCACCATCTCCTATTAATTCCATGACGACACTAAGAGAGAGCAGGATGGTGAGGGGTTACCATGGTAACGTTCTTAGTGCCCCTTCCTACACTCCCTCCCTGCGTATTTAGAGCCCTGTTGGTCCAGACAAATCAGACGGGGCTAACTGTGACAGCAGTAAAAATGTTAAAGGCTTGATTCACAAGACAAATTGTCTAGTCTGTGTTTTATGATGATAGATTATTGAATCAAGTTTCAATCTGTGGAGGCTGTGGTGGCTCCCAAGAGGAGAGTGGATCTGGCACTAACAAAGCAACTGTATTACAGTTTTATGAGCATGCGGCAGAGTAAAGGCCTCAAACAGCATCTTGAACACACCCATATATGAACAAAGAGACAGATTATGCAGAATTTAGAGACTGAGACAAAAATTTCTGTACATTTCAGTTAAGACGATTTTGATTGTGACCCGTTCAAAGTTGATCAGAGCAACTACGATACGTCATCCAGAAAATGAACTATTTTGGAGATGTTATCAATCACCTAGCCCTGGAGAGCCCAGGGGAGAAATAAACGGTAGGGCCACTGTTGACCAGACTCGTCCTTAAAGAGTTTATTTATATTGGCTACCTGAGACAGGAATTGGAACAGAGCAGACTGCAGACCAGCTAAAGACACCTCTGTCTGAAAGTGTATGAACATTAATCCACAGCCTGATGATAAAAGTGGAGGAGATATGGTGAGTTGTACAACCTCTATTTTATTCAAACCCTACAAGTTATGGTAACAAATCAGGGCTATTTTATCAACGCAAAAATGTTCATAATGTTAAGGCATATAAAAATGTGTGAAACCCGTTACCTTGTCACTACTTTTGCCTCCAGGCTCTGTGGCATCCCTCTCAGACCCAGGTGGCCTTTCTTCTCCGTGGTGGTCAGCACCTGTCCTATCCACACTCCGGCTGATGCTTTCCCCTTCACTCTTTTCTTGGACTTCAGAATCAATCTTTCCTTCTTCTACGACATCCTCTTCTTCCTTTGATGTGACCTCTTTTTCTTCCACTGTATCTTTTGCCTGTGACTCTACAAGTGATCTCTGACTGTCCTCTGGTAAATGTTGTGCACTTGCCTCTAAAGTTTCACTCTCTGCCTCCATTGCAGCCGCGGTTGTATATGACTGGGTTACTTGAGATGAATGATTTTCTACACCGCCATCATTAACATCTTCATCCTCCATCTCACTATAACCTTCTGTATGTATGTCCTCTTTGTCTCCTCCATCTGTGTCTGTCCTCTCATCTTCTTTAAGGTCGTTGGACTTTGTTTCTTTCTCAGAATCCTCATTCTGACAAAGTTTGCCTTCTCTTATCTTCTCATTATCCTCATTTGTATGATCGGTTTCAACCTCTGGGTTTTCTTCATCTGCCTCGGTGGTGAGCTGATGTAATGAGCTAACACCTTCTCCCTTCTCATCATTATCATCACTATGATTTAAATTAGGGGCATGTGTGTCCACCTTCTCCTTCATTATATCAGGTGCTTCGTGCTGACTTTCCATTTCCTCCCTCTCAGACTTAAATTCTTTTTCAGCTCCCTCCATTTCGGGTTCCTCGTTGTATTGTAGACCAGATATATTTTGGTCTGTTGCCACTGCAGTAACATAATTGGAGTCTTCCTCCTGTTGCATTTCTAATATCTTAGTCTGTAAGACCTCTACTGATCCCTCTTCCTCTGGCTGTTTCTCCCCGACCTCAGTAATCTGCTGAGCCTCTGGAACATCTTCAAAGCTAATCTCAACCAAAGAATCCTCCTTTGGTATAGTACTACTATCTAAACCACCCTCAATATGAGCTAAACTTTGATGTGTTTCCTCAGAAGAAGCTTCAGTCTCTGTTCCTTCCTCCTCTTTTGTTTTTGCTTCTTGTTGATTGCCCTCAGTGGTTTCAAATTGAGACAGTGATGATCGTGCAAGAGTTTCCGCAGGTTGGGGATTTAAGCTTTCTTCTTCGACTACATGTATATAATTTTCAACAGTGGCTATTTCCATTATTCTCTCGGTTCCACCAAGCTCTGTAGCACAAACGTCCACATCAGCCTGCTCAGAATATGGAAAGACCTCCACTGGTTCTTCAACTTCAGTATTTTCCTCTCTTTCTGAGCCTGTAATCTCCTTATCTACAACTGCAGAGTCTTGTTTATCACCTCCCTCATCTTTTGCCATTCCTAACTCCTGAGCACACACATCTACATTAGAAACCCCACTGAATGATAACAAGTTAGTGGACTCAGATTGATGTATGACTTGGTCTGGAACAGAGCTGCTATCTTTTTCATTAGCTGCCCTGTCAACTTTTTCAAGTGTATTTATTGTTGGGTCTTTCTCTTCCTCAGTCCCACTCAGTTCATCAGACTGTACATCTGCAGCTGGGAGCCTGTTGATGGATTCCCCTTCTGAAAGTCGTTTTTCCACTGAAATAATGTGTTTCTCTGTAATATCATGTTTTCCTTCTTCTTGTGTGCTTTCAGCTAAATCAACTTCTTCAGATACGTTAGGTTGTGAGATCGAAAGATTTGAGGCTTGTGCTGAATGACTTGATTCATCTTCCGTTTGGCACTCAAATGATTTTTCTCTAAAAAAGTACCAATCAAAATGAAAGGCTTAAGTTGAGAAATACTCAGTATGACAAGGGAAAAATTTGATGCTTCTCAGAAACCATGCAAGTATCATAATGCCTGTGTCACACTCATCTGGATCCTGTCACTGTGTTGCTGCAGCTGGTCGTCTCTTGTTGATCAGTATTGCTCTTTCTCACCTTTGACACTGCAAACTTACCACCGCTTTCAATACTGAACTGACGTTCTATGGTAGTTCTGAGCCTCTACACCAAAATTTTTTACATGGACCTCTCTGTAAAGTTGCATTAGATTGAACCATACTATCCATATTCTAAAATAAATTAGTATATACTACTGCATTTGCTTATAAAATCTGAACAAATACTTTTAACAGATGTGCAGTGATTATTTTCTGGCATTTGTTGAGACAATGCATGTATGTCCAAACCTCAGAAAAAGTATAGCTGGGGAGTGATTATGCAAATTTTACCCATGACCTAATTCTATTTCCTAATTTACCTCATCAGGACTACAGAAAACCTCACACCAAATGATGTCTGATGGAAACATTTTAGTAATAAACATGACAAAATAATATTGCATTCTCATGTCCACTTATCACTATCCTTTCCCTCATGTCCATCCTGTCCCTCTCCTGTTGAGCCTCTTGCCTGTTGATAGCACATATAGTGAAACTCACTTGGAAATGGCGATCTCTGGTGCAAGCTCTTTCTCGGGACTAGCCTGTTGGGGTGAAAACCGACAACAAAGGTGTAATGGTAAATAGAAACTCGCTGATAAACGGAGGAGAGATTTATACGCATACTGAGAGTAGTAAGCTAATATATTGTAGGTTAAATTCGTACCCCATTAGCCTTGAATGCATGGTTGTTGTAAAATCGATCTTCCAGTTTAGCAGCCCACTCAGCAGGGTCCATGCCACTCTCTACACGCGAAAAAAGAAATTCAATAATAATTTGACAGTACGTAATAGCATTTGTCTCATTTAAAGGGCAACTTTTACTTGTCAGTTTCACGTAGAAAGTTGGAGTTACCTTCTCTTTGTTTGAGAAGAACATCGAAGTACTGTGCAGCATATTTAGGGATGTCTTCAGGCTGGTCTCGTAGGATTTCTCTGGCAAGTCCCTCGAGGATTGTACCAAACCCTCGCGGTATCCGCAGGTGAGTGTTGGAGAAAGGCACTGACATTTTTTAGGATAAACTTCGACGGTAACTAGGGATATCTGACCAGGAGAAGTTTTTCCACTGTAGCTTATTTACTGTCTTCCCCTTGTGTAGTGCAGAAGGGGAGAAAAGCTAACGTTAGCTGGTAACGTTCTAAAGTACATAACGTTAACTTAACGTTTGTGGTTAAGCATATTAGCTACACACCACTTAAACAGCTTACATATATATATGTAAATATATATTCAGTAAGATTTAGAAAATGTCAAAACATAAGTAATTAGTTACGCCTGTTACCTGAAATGACTTGCAATTCGTATCAACGTTTACTTTTAAATGCTATGGCTAGTGACAGTAGGCTTTTTGTTGATAACCGTTTCTAGGCAACGACTCTGACTACGGATACTGACTAGGCTCAAATGCCATTAAACTCACAAGAAATAAAGTCTTTATTGGTTATAATTGCGGGTTCATAGCATTCTCGAAGCAAACAATATAACGAGTAGCATAAAGCAGCATTATTTACACATAATGTATATTAGCATGTATAGCACAGTCAGACGTGTGCCCCATTTCGCTCCTCAGGCATATGTGATGACTGCATATTCCGAGTTGGTGCTCATCTTGCGGCTGACCTCTCTGGGCATGGGGACATGCAGCCTGTCAGCTGATCGTGAGGCCTGCAGGTAAGACCTTGATTCATCTCCCCACCACTGGAGAGGAAGCAGAGAAAAACTCTTGTAGTATGTTGGAAATAGAAAGATCCACTCAAGACTTTTGTCTCTTAGGTTTAGTCAAACCTAGTTGATAAAAATACCTAATATAAATAAACTGTTTATTGGCTGTATTTCTTTTTTATACAAACCCATACATGAAATATATATTCACTGTCTAATCAAGAAAGAGAAATATAAGAGGTGTTAACATTATGATATAAAATGAACAGCTTTATGATCATTTTAGAAGCTGTGTGACTGTGGAGTTGTATTACAACACCGAGAGCTGTCTCTCAAGTTTAGTCAAACCTAGTTGATAAAAATATCTAACATAAATAAACTGTTAACTGACTGTATTTCTATTTATACAAACCCATACTTATGAAATATATATTCACTGTATAGTCAAGTGAGATAAATATAAGAGGTGTTAACATTATGATATCAAATGAACAGAACATTTTCACCTTAAGCCTTTCATTTTGATTAGTAATTTTTAGAGAAAAATCATGAGTCCCAAACTGAAGACTATCTAAATCTAAACTTAAAGTTTCTTGTCTGGCAACCCTACCGTGACAGATGCTCTCTACATATAGTAGGTCCTTTGTTCACCTAAGACTTGAGCAGGCGCTAAAGCATACATAGCCAAGTAAGTGTTCATTCATTTAAGATTATATAATCTGGGCCTTCATTGTGCCTCCTTGTAGACCAACAACAGTCAACTATAAGTGATCAACATAACATAGGCATTCACCAATTTTATATTTGAGATTGTGATCTATGGTTGCAAAGGCGTGCTCAGAACAGAGCAGGGGAGAATAAGCTGTCCTGTGAATTTAGGATTGAGTGAGAGAAAAGCAACAAACACATTGACACTGAAGTCTTGTCTCTCACCTCCTTTTGATCTCCAGGAGTCAAATAGCAAACCTGAGTGAGCTCTGGTGTGCTGACACCT
>NW_019473983.1:0-1817 GCF_002814215.2 Seriola lalandi dorsalis | reverse complement strand
AAAAAAAATTTTACAAAATCCATAATGCAAAAGTTGAAATTGAAGGTTTAGCTCGGATGCTGTAAGATTTATAGTCATGTATTGTGGACAAAAGACAGAAAAAGTATGTTAATTAGCTTTAAATATTCAGAGATAAGCTGAGTATGCACTTACCATACATTTATTTCTGTCTGAGCTCAGTGTGTGCATGAAGATTTCACCAGAAGCTAAAAAAAAAACAATTTTCCACCATCTTAGCAAAGGGTGTTAGCATGCTAACATTTTCTAATTAGCATTAAACAAAAACTACAGCTGAAGTAGATGGGAAAGTAATTTATTTTGCACAGATATGGTCATAAAAATATTTCAAGTACAATGCAAAGAACAATGTGAAAGAGCTTTAAATGTATTGTTGTATATATGTCAAATGTAAATGAATCGTTTTTAAAGGATTTTCTTTCTTTAGCTCTGCATGTTTTTCGTTTCACTTCAGTTTCAACAGTTTTTACACATTCAAAAACATGGATGGAAAACAACAATAACAAAAGAAGATCCAATTTATGCAAGACTTCAGCTGAAAGGCCTACAGGTGATCTGTCGACCTGCTGCAAAACTGATGTGTTTCCAAAACTGCAGCTTGTATATGAACATCAGAGTTTCTACATTGTATTTTCATAATGCTCAACATTATGAATAATGTTAATTACCAGTCAAAGAGAAAAGAACTAGTCCTTTCTTCCTTCAGACTATGTTCACACTGCTACATTTTAGTTTTAAAGAGCTGTTGTAGTTTGAAAACACTGGGGTTGCGTTGCAGCATTTTACGGCAAAAATTTAGATTTTTGGAAAAGATAGGCATAGACCCCCGTGGTCGCTCCCTGATTGGGTCTTATCAGCCTCGACTACCAGTGGTGAAAGCAACATGGATAACAAAATGTGACCTTATAATCTTCGCTAGCAGCTGTTGTGGCGTAAAATGCAGCATTTTAACGCTACAACTGTCGTTGCTGTTTGTCGGCTCGCACATGCCCAGTGTAAGTGAATGGTCTTATGTATGTGTTTTCAGGTGTGATAGTATGGACGGAGATCAGTTCTGATACGCAGCTAAAATGGTCGTCTGGATGGAGATCGTTTGGATTCTGAAACAGCAAAAACGTATCAGTGTGGACGTAGCCTCAGTGTCAAAGCATTGCACTCTAAACATTATACATACGTGTTTTCAAAATAGTTTTACTATTGCAGATATTTGGTTAATACAAATTTTGACTTGAGGATGGAGCTCTATGAAAAATCAGAGGATCACCAGATTTCATCCTGAAGGAGACATGGATGTTTATAATAAATTTGGTGACAATCCATTCAAAAGTTGTGACATTTCACTTGAAACCACATCATAGCAGCAGTTGATGAAAGCTTAAGGGGATCTCTAGAGTCATGGGGGTTCATCTTCTGGGATTTTTGTGATGGTGGACCAACTGGCAGACTCACAGAGCCAGCCTAGAGACAGCATCATGGTATATTAAATGAGTTCTGATGAAATGTACTGTATGTACTCTCAGTGGAAAAGAAGATAAGAACCTTATTACCATAATAAGCATTTTAAATTTAAATTCAATACAGTGAAAGTGAAACCAAAATGCCTAAGAAAATGAACACAGGCTCCGTTGTTAGAAGGTGGCTCTATCTTATTCGAGACAGTGTGTCGAGTGTTAGTCGATGTCTTCCTCTCTCGGCCCACCTACTGTTACCACCATACTGAGTGAATAGGCTCAGTCATTACTTTGCTTCTGCTGCGCTGTCTGCAGGGTAAAATGAGACAATAGTAAAGATTTTCAACC
>NW_019473982.1:0-1817 GCF_002814215.2 Seriola lalandi dorsalis | reverse complement strand
ATGAAGAAATCAGGGGTGCACCAAATTCAATAGGATTCGTCCTCTGGGCACCGGGGATGTC
Organism: Seriola lalandi dorsalis; assembly: GCF_002814215.2. Classification (NCBI taxonomy): domain Eukaryota; kingdom Metazoa; phylum Chordata; class Actinopteri; order Carangiformes; family Carangidae; genus Seriola; species Seriola lalandi. Next base: position 1,756 of record NW_019473982.1, on the reverse strand, counting down.
TGCACCAAATTTCATCAACAGTTCCATCCAACAGTTGCTGAGATATTTCACTCTAGAGCAAAGTGGTGGACCAAGAGACCGTCATTGCCATCCTTTTGCTACCAACCATTGCTAGCATGGTTAATGGTCTGCTGTACACAACATTAGAGCAAAGACAGAAAACACATCTTCTATTCTAAAGGAGGCTAACAGCTTGTACTACATTTTTGTTCTAGATATTGTTACGGCAAAATCCACTGAAAATGTAGTTGTGTTTATCTGTCATGTCCACCAGATGTTAAACAGTCATGCTTTTATCTCCATAATCTGACATCTACAACAATATTGGGATATTGTGGTCCACTTCAAAGGTGTAAGACATAGTTTGTTATGCTTGTTTTTACATAACAAGCCAAATGCCGTTCTTTCTGTCGCATTGGCTTTGACCCTGACTACATTCACTTGACTGTGTCCAATCTTTCTGAAGGACCCAGCTCACAGGCCTCTCACCAACTGCTTTTGTATTCAAATGAGAGTATAATATATAGCATATGTTCTTCCGCGGTAATGCTCACTGTCCATTTTAAAGGAAGTCTGCAGATGAAAGCATGTCTCCCATTTCCACATCTCCCCCTCTCTTTTCCTTTCTCTCTGTGTTTGAGAGAAATATGGGAGCTCTCTCTTTGATGCAAATGACGAGGTTTTTCCCTCTGAGAGCAGAATGTAAGCACCGTAACATGGACATGTGACTCAGAAGGCTCCAGACGGGATTCTTGGGGTTCCTCCACTGCGGCGGTGAAAAAAGAACAACAGCCAAATGTCTTATTTTTGTTATTTCTGTAATTTCTAAAAAGCCTGGGGTTAAACTGTTTCTGGCTCCACAGTTTAAACCGCTTTTGTTTATTTTCTGACCATGAAACTAACCACAGAATAACAGTGGGAGCGGACTTGTTGGAGCTCGGCTGTTTGGTCTAGCTCGATTTTCCCCGCTCGCTTCACAAATTCTCATGCATGCAGGCCTTTGATGGAGTCACTGTGACTTGCAAGAGAGCACTGGCCATGTGATAATCTGTTTCTGATGGACATAGAGATTAGGAGGACTGCTGTCAAACTCACCTCCCTTTTCTACCAACTACTACTCTGGACGTCACGTCATCTACGCCGATGTGGTTAAGCATCCGACTTTTAACCGTTTTCATGTTTATGTGCGCCACAATTTGGCAGAATCGCATATTAAATAGACATGTTGATCTTTATCATGTTGAACCACATGATGATGTTGTTGCAATAACAATCCTTAAATAATCCTGAAATATTTCACTGTTTATTTTGTTGTAAATACAATTTTTATCAGTTTATTCATCTCAACCCCCCCAATACCACATTGTCTTCATATAATCACAATAAGATAAGTAGATAAGAAAACAGTTAATCATGTTGAATTCACACTGACTCATTCAGTGTCAGGGGAAGGTTTATCTAAGAGTGTCAGGGTTTATCTCCCTTGATTGATATTCAGTGTTTCTAGAAATAGCTTTTACATCACGACGGGATCTTCCTGTTCAGGGTTATAGTAAGTGGTAAGTAGGATCTTAAATTATCTTCACTCGAAGGATGGAACACAATCCTGATAGTAAGATGCTTTTAGCAAGCCCCATTCATATTATTTATCAATATGTCATCATTTATTTATGAGCCGTCAGCAGAGAGGGAGACACGACTGTGGGCTCCTGAGTGATTTAGCACTGTGGAATGGTAAAGCACAGTGCTGGTCTCA
>NW_019473981.1:0-1817 GCF_002814215.2 Seriola lalandi dorsalis | reverse complement strand
TTCAAAACACACAAGGGCTAGTGCTCCAGAGCCCAATGAGAGGAAGTTCATGAGTGAAATCCCTGGGTCCCTGAGAGAGAGGATAGGCAATAATTACTGGCCAACACATTTGATTTATTGTAGTGCTACGTTCCCCTGTCATGGTTATAAAATACTCTCAAGACCTGCCTGAATGTGATGCAATTTAGCAGCAGCATCCCACACATATACTCTGGTGGTATTACTGGCCTCACATTACAAGATGAATATTAAATCATGCTTTGGGTTTACCAAAAGTAGACATGAATGAACTCAGGTAGGATTTAAAGAACATTTCAATACATTTTTGGGATCATCCAGGCAAATTTAACTCCATCTTTTGTGAGCTGAGTATCAAATAGAAACTGAAGAGGAGGGGGCATCTCCAGACAGACAGATTGACGACATTATTGGTGAGCTGAGAAGGAAAAAGATTGAAGACAAACCTGATATCCCCCTGAAATCTGTGATTGAGTACCTTCTTGGCATATACCGATGGCTGAGCCACTCACAAGCTTTAAATATCAGCTGGTCAATATAGTGTCGAAATAATAATGAAATAATAGAATATGTATTAATGTGGAGAAGTACAGCAATGTCATTTTGAAAATATGATACAGACGGAGGCAAGGCCTGACTCAGTCAAATTTGAGATCACTATAAAAATCCTTTTACCGCAGATCAATCGAGGTCAGATCACATCTCTTTAAGAGCTTTGTGCTTGAACACAAACCTCACGGAGGCTTGGTGCTCCAATAACTGATCTTTAATACATAAACACACACACAGTGTTTTAATTTACAGCCTACAATATGCACATCACACACACCGTTACTAAATAGCATCTATACAGCGGACATTTGCAAAAACATGGCGTTAAAAAGGTTAATAGGCTCTAATGGGTAATGTATACTGTAATCATGTAAAAGTTACAACAGATATTATCTACATATATTATCTATCTATCTACTGATCCAGCACAGCAGCTGCTACTTACCGTTTATATCATGATTCGGAATTAGAACTTGCATATTTAATGCAAATTACACATTAAATTTGGCTTACAAGTTTTATACACTGAATAAAACCTCTGGGTCTCTGCTTTCTTGTCACCTACTAATATGTATTACACTAGATTATGGATAAGTAGTAAAATAAAGGGAAGTCTCAGCTTGCTGTATTACCTCCCACTTGTGAGTACTACCTTGCATATTTTAAGTCTGAAGTGTGTCACGTAATATATGAGGTAGAGCATTGAGTAAAAACAGAGGATCTCCCCTATCTATATTAGCCATTCTTACAATTAAATGGGCTATTGTTAAGTTTTCTCTGCAGCTGAACATGGTTTCCTGTGAGTGGGTGGTGGCAATTGCTGCTTAACAAGAGCTTCAGTCGTTGCGTTTGCAGGTTATAATACGCCCTCTGAGCAGCGCTACGTCTTTAGTGCAGATTGGAGGCTACAGTGAGTCGCTATCGGAAAAGTGACGACATGGTCCAGGGGTAGTTTGCATGCTAATTTCAGTAAGAGAATTAACATTAGTGTTACTTTCCACCTCTTTCCACCCTCCGTTTGATGCTGAACTCGTAACATTTCCTCTAGACTGGTAAGTAAACAGCTGTTAATGCTAACATTTGCTATGTAGCAATAGCAAAACTATTATAATATTTCCTTTAGGGTTGTGTGCATTGTGTTACATACGTTACAAACATTTGGAACAATAAAACATAAAACACCATCACCTCGCTCAACAAGAAGCTAGCAGAGGGCGAAACGGATACAACTAGCTGCCACTACCTCA
>NW_019473980.1:0-1817 GCF_002814215.2 Seriola lalandi dorsalis | reverse complement strand
AAGATTGTAATTATCCAGACAGCTGACTCTCGCAGACGCTGCAGCTCCACACACACACACACACACACACACACATGCACGCACGTACGCACACCGCTTTCTGCTGGTGTTACTACTACTGCTTTGTCATGATCTAAAGACAGATAAATGATGAATTGTGGTACAGAGTATCATGAATCTGAACTACACCTCTACCACCACACTCGTACTTCTAGTACTTGGTGTTCCTTTATATTTAAGGCTTTGTAGAGCTGCATTTATTGTATATCGTACTCATAAGAAGACAAGGTGTGCAAACTGGACTTAATGTTTAGGTATTGTATACATTTAGTTTGCAGTTTGGTCCAACAGATTAGTAATGAAACTTCTTTCTTCTCTAGATTTTTCATAGAGGACATTTTTGACTTGTCATAGTGGGAAAAGCAGAGATGTCAATAATTAAACCATTTGCTGCTTCAGTTTCAGGGCCCAAGCTCCATAGTAAAGACGCTTTTTTCCTACTAAGACGAGTCAAAATGCTGTGAGAAAGCCCAATGGAAAGCATCTGAGACAGTCCCAAACTAGATTTAATCAGTGTTAATTTTACAGTGACCTTTGATCACCAACATCTAATTACTTTATCCTTGAGTCCAAATGAATGTTTGTGCCAGATGTGATGAAACATCCTCTGGGCTTTCCTGATGTTTTTTATTCACAAGAACGTGAGATCACCATGACCTTGAATTTTGACCATTGACCACCAAAATCTTACCAGTTCATTGTTGAGTGCAAGTAAAAATTTGTGCCAAATTTGAAGAAATTTCCTCAAGGTGTTACTGAGGTATCACGTTCACGAAAAAGGTATGTCTGTACGTAAGGAAGGAAGCTCTCGCCCCATCCAAAGTGTCAACAGAGTGGATTAACTTCTGTTCAGAGAATACATTGTAGCTTTGCCAAGAAAACATGATGTAGTGTGTGATCTGCCAAAAGGAAGCCTGTGTCTCTCACACTCCACCTCTCTTTTTCCACCTCCCCTCAACAGACTTTAGCTGACATGACTTATAAGGTGGTGGTCTGCACCAACTCAAAACATTACCCTGTTTATTTCTTGGAGCTATTGTGTATCTCCTCTACATTAGACCACTCTATACCACAAATACAACACATCACCACAGGAGGAAACAGAGGTCTGACAACATTATTGTCCAATTACTCTGCCAGGCAGGCATCCTGAACTTTTTCCCTGTGGAGATTTCACGCACAGTCATGTCAACGACTAAACCAAGAATGTTTAAATGGGGAGGGAGGGAGGAAGTAAGGGATGGAAATACAGAAGCTTTTGTCTTTTGTCTTGTGTTCAACTCTGACAGGAGTGACAATATTGTGATAAGAAAAACCCGATATATTGAGTGGATAAATGAATGGGGATGCTTCTATACAGGTATAGAGTGCTGCAGGGATGACGGTTAGCATCACCCTGGTTCCCTCGACTAAAAGCCAGTGACAAGGGATGAAGACAAAGTGATAAAATGCTAATTTCTGGGTTTTAAGACTCTTTCATGCAGCACCTCTATACTGCTCTTTGTTACAGCGAATGCCACAAATTCATGTGCTCAACTCAAGTCAGGGACCTTTGTTGCATATTGACCTCCATGTTTGGATCAAACTGACAAGAGGAAAACATCTATGTGGCTTTATCCTAAGATGAAACATTTCTTCCCTGATGGGATTCATTTAAAGGATGACAATGTCTCAGTTTTCAGGAGACTCTGGACTGACGTGTTAGAAACTTTTCAGACTTGAAAACACACATCGGCAACACTTTTATCTTTTTTCAC
>NW_019473979.1:0-1817 GCF_002814215.2 Seriola lalandi dorsalis | reverse complement strand
ACGCTGCTCAGGATCTAATACACGGAATGTACTGACTACGCTTGACTGCCTCACACAACCCCGCGTCAAAAAAACCTGAACTATCCTTTTAAAGATTAAAGAAACCATTAGAACTCAGAAATCCACTTTAAAATGCAGGAGAGTTGCTCAGAGGCGTCAGAGGAGGCAATATAGGCAAATGCCTGGGGCCACCCCAAAGGGAAAAGGGGCCCAAACCTACACAATACGGTGCCCCCCAGCGTGTAGGATCACCACTGAAGTTGCTCCGGCCGGGATTCAAATGACAGGCGGACCAGAGAGGTTGCAGGAAAAACAGTAGGTAATAATGGCTGCAATTACTCCTGTGCTGAGGGTGAAAATGACCCACTTAATGACAAAATCACTGACCAGCTCAGATAATGTTAAAACCAGCGCAGCTCCCCTGGAGAAATAAAAGAGGCTTTAGAACTAAACCCCTCAGACTGAGACTTGAGAGTGATTCGAGACGACTCCTACACTGACTCTGAGGAGAAGAGGGAGACACTGCTGCTTTACAACACTCTCAGCAATGAAGTAGAAATTATGATGAGGCGATGTAGTTTTTCTGACAAGTGCGATTTAGACAAGGGTGAACATCGAAAGGCAGACAACAGCACCACAGTTTATGAGTTTAGGTTTTACGTGTACAGACTAATAACTGAGGTAACTATTTACCAAGGCTGTATATGCAAAATAGCTTAACCTCATAATGCTATTTACAAATAAGACTTTCACACAGTACTAAGCCACTGGCATTAAAATAAATGAGATAAATGAAGGGACATTGTTTTCAGCGCTGTTCTCCCCGGCATCACTAGCAAAATCAGTTAAAACATTATCTGCTTATTTTCATTAAGAATTCCCCAAACATCTCTCCTTTCATGTAATATCTCTGCCTTTAAAGCCATTTGCTGCACAAGTCCTAACAGGGTAGAAAAGCCTCTGGAGCTCTCCTAAAATATCGGCACAGGTAGGAGTCGTTCCCTGAGTGAGAAGGTGGATAAAATGCTTTTGCTTCAAAACCTAAACATAAAATCAAAAATACTGAGGATTTATTTCCTGCTCTGAGACACTCGGGTTCATTTCAGATCAGGCTCAGGGACTTTTAGTAAATATCACAGTCATGTAAAGGGACACAACAGTTTTGGTCATCTACAGCAAACTGTGGTAGAAAGAGCGGGGAAAATGTAAGATGGCAAAAACTGTAAAGGGTCAACAGTTGTCCAGTAATGTTACCATGTCATATTGGACAACGTGAGGTTCCATCAGACTGCAGTGCAGCGGTTCAGGAAATGTTTTCATTGTCAATTTTCCACCATTCCACAATAGGAAGTACAGAGGAAGGTTTCATAAACCAAGATTACTGGATAAACCAGGCTTACTTGAACAAATCAGGATAATCTTTTCTTTAATAAAGCAGGTTTTAGTAAGTTTGACCTAAGCTAGCATGGAAACTTAGCGCTCCAGACTAGAATGGTTCCTGTCAAGCCTTGTTGTCAGGTTCATATTCACCTCATATACATTACTTCCATGGGCCCTGAACCACAGACTGCATGATTAAAACCAGAGAGGAGTTTATCCTGTTGGTTCGGTCTGACCTCCCTTCTAGTCTAAAACATGAAGCCAAAAGTTTGTCTCTTTGGCTTTCTTTTTTTTTAATTTTTATATGTAATTCTTCATATTATATGTTATGTAATATGTACTGTTCACATCAGCTCTGAGATGGCTTCACGGATTAGCTTAAATTAGTTTAACTTAGTGAGTTTGTTAGGCTCAATCAAGCCTGGCTTTCACAATAA
>NW_019473978.1:0-1818 GCF_002814215.2 Seriola lalandi dorsalis | reverse complement strand
ACACCCAAATATCACACCACCAACATTTCAAATACACCCGTTTGATAAGTATCCATCAGCATTAACAGATATCTGCCGTGAAAGAGATCTCTTCCAGTTCTTTTTATTTGAACGAGATGTCTTGAGGTTAAGAAGTTGCTGAGAACTTGTTTTTTTTAAAGTGCCAGTTGAGTGAGTCAACCTAGAGAGGGGGGTGAAACTGAAAACATGCATTGTTTGTTATTTTATTTGAAGGTTGTTACTGTTACTGTCAGATGATCTGATTTAATGTTTTAAAAAAAAAAAAATAGCAATGTGTCAAGTCAATAACATGTTGAGTTTAATGACTCCCTGTTGGTCTGTACAGTCTAAGTCTCTCATTTTGTGTCATTTCTATTTATTGGTATGGATCTGGGTTTCCCAAAATCATGCTGTTAATGAGTTTAACGAGTTCTCTTAAAACCTATTCATGAAAAAAAATATGATCTAAGTAATAAAATGCCTTTGGGAAACTCAGCCTATTCATGATGTAAAGATGTACAGAGAGGGTCGGGCAGTTTGCCCACACCCAGGATGTAAACCTCATAACTATGTCATATTTTAAATACACATAGAACAAGACTGCAGCAATGTAATTTTGAATGTCTTATTATGACTTATTTTTACTTTTGCATGTATATTTCTTTGTACAGAAGATTGTGTTTACATGTTATTTTGTGTTGTAAATATTTTATTTTGTCCTCTGTTATTTTGCCATTAAACGTACAAGGAACAACTGCTGTCTCTTAAACTTTGTGTTCACACACAATGCACTCGCATACACCCACATATGAAACTGTAGTTTGTCTTGAAATGTTTTTTATTTTTTCCATAACCTTCGAGGGTTGAAAGGGGAAGTAATCTTGTATTCCCAGAATGAGTAGAAGCCAAGAAACCCCCTACAATAATGAACAACTTCCCAATTATGACAGGAAGGCTGATTTTACACTTTAAACTAGAACCCTTGATAAAAAAAAAGAACAGGCTGGTTTTACATATGATTTAATGTTTCTTTTTATATTCTTAATGCTGTTTTTATATTCTTGCATAATGGTGAGTGTGATATTTAGACTGACAGGGGAAAAACATTTTTTTTCAACGATGAAAAGCAAGCTGATACAATCAAAATGAGAAAGCGATATGTACAGTAATAGCGGTGAATGTATTTACTGTGTTGAAGATCTATATCTGAGATTAACCATAAAAAGGAACTAGAGAGGGGGTGTTTCTGGCCTTATCTTCCATCTGCAGATGCTGCTCCTGTGCCTCAATCAGTATACTGCTGTTTCAATGCTAAGAACACACAGTTTCCCCACCTCCTTAACCCATTTCTATGTTAGTCACTTGTGTGTTCATTGAGCAAAATAGGGAACTTACCACAACAACGGTTGTCTTAATCCTTGTAGTGATTATCATCCTTGTGTGCTCTCAGAAAACCTTTTAAAAAAACATGAGCGGGAAGTCCTTTATTGCGCAGCTGTAGTCTTTTAAATTCAACACATACAAATATTGAATAGACACTTTGCTGTTTACATTAAGAAGTAACTCACAGCTGATCTGCACAGCTGTAGTTTTTTAAATTCAACACATACAAATATTGAATAGAAACTTTGCTGTTTACATTAAGAAATAACTCACAGCTGATCTGCCAGTTTACTTTTGTTCACCTGCAATACATTGCATCTCTGCATGTCCGCAAGTGATTTTAATGAACATGTTAGTACACAGATGTCGGTGAGAAAAGAACAACAATTCCTGTCAGGTGTGAAATTCATTTTGTTTTTCTCACCTTCAGCAGTA
>NW_019473977.1:0-1818 GCF_002814215.2 Seriola lalandi dorsalis | reverse complement strand
CTAATCAGGCTTATATTGTTGCTGAATGCTTATCACATATGCGGTGGAGCAAAGCCTCTATCTGCCTCCGTGTTTCTTCTCTTTCCTTTTCATTTTTCCTCATGCCACAGATATGATGTAAAACAGGGAGATATCCAAATAGAAAAAAAGAAGTGAATGTAGTCTTTGTGTTCCTTCCTGTTTTTCCAAAACATTGCCTTCTGTGAACAATGCTGACATTGAAACAGTACAGATTACACATTGCTACTATCTACCAAGAACAAAGCGATGTACATACGGTGAAGCTTTGAAATAGAAGAAAGTTAAGTAAAAACAAACACATTACTATTTGACATTCCCTAACTAAAAGGCATGTGTTAACAATTTATGCAAACATTTTATCAACGGAAAAACCATGTTCACATATGGAGGTATATAACTAAATAACAAAAGATGACCTGGTATTTCACATTATTGGTCATTCTATAGACAGACAACATTTTTAAGTCTCAGTTGGTGTAACTGGTTGTCACTTTATTTCTCTCAGCTGTGTCATCAGATGGCCATCACTCTCCGTCGCGGAGCGGTTTCCATGGTGACCACATCCCTTTCTGGGCAGATTGTTTGCATGGGATCAGGGTTAACCATGTGCTGAAGGAGCAGAGGGTCCTGCTGGGAGGTGAGGGTGGGCGGGGGCTGGCGAAGGACAACAATTTGAGCGCTGGGTCCCTGCAGCAGGAGGGCAGTCAGCTCTTCCTGTGTAGAGTTGACCACCGGTACACCATTCACCTCCACCAGTCTACAAGGCCAGATACACACACATCCAAACGTACATCCATATGTCAGGTTGTGTAGAAACAGCAAGCATTAAATATTCACCAATAAAATCCATCATCGTCTTGTTCTGATTTATGAAGTCAGAAAAAGGAAATTCTTCTGAGTTTTTCTTTGATAACGTACAGAATGTATTGTACTTGTTTATGAAAAGCTGATGGGGAAATTCTCTCTCAACTCCTTCAAAGTATCAAATGTTTATTTGCCAGCACTATCGCTGCAGGTAAAGGCAGGACCTCCATAATGCTTTTTTAACAAGCACCAAACAATATCAAAGAATTCACAGAGCATGAAATATTAAAAGCATCACCTTTCCGCAGAGCTCATTAAAAAATTCCCTTCATTAGTTTTTATTTATAGCCGCCCAGATAAAGCTGACAGGGAAATAACAAACCTTTGTATTTTTTCATTAGCTGTGTAAGGAGCATTGGCACAGGTGCGATATGTGAACACACACCGAGGCTTTAAGTGTGTGGGAACTTGTTTGACTATATTTGTGGGGTCCAAAAACGAGGAGCCAATTATTCTTGTGAGGTTCAGCTTTTGTAGGGACCAAACTGCTTGGTCTTGGTTTTAGGGTTAGGGGTTAGGTATTCAGCTGTAATGGTTAGGATTAGAGTAAGGGGCTATGGAATGTATTATGTCAATGACAGGTCCCCACAAACATAGACAAGTGAGTGTGTGTGTGTGTGTGAGGGCTGGGTATCTAAGTAAGTACTTGTTGTAATGTAGTAATTGCTTAATTATATGAAGCTCTTTTATCTGCTCCATTTCACTCTCTTCTGCATCCAAGTATTACATTACAGTGTTTGCTTGTTTTGGGGCCAATATCTGATGAGTTTCCATAGCTACCAAGCATAGAAAAATAGAGCGATGAAAGACATGGGTGTGATGAGTGAGACACTGAATACTGCTCTCATTAATTGGTCTCTGTGAACACTAACAAAGTTTTTGTCATCAAGCCTAGATAAATTACTTGCTTTGAATTTTTTTTTTTTTTTTTTT
>NW_019473976.1:0-1818 GCF_002814215.2 Seriola lalandi dorsalis | reverse complement strand
TGTCTTTTCTATTTGATGTCCTGTGATTGGTTTCAGATTGGTGATAGGATTCATATAGATCGCATGTCAACTCTTTTGAGACACGTTTTACCATGAGTGATTTAATCAAGTAATTTTACATGACAATATGTCATTCAATGAAGTTCAAAGCTACGTGTTTTCACTGCGTGTTTCTGACATGAAAGCAGTAAATGAATCACACTCATTGATAAATCTCATTATGAATTGGGGTTATTCATTCACATTCATCCACCTACACCACATGGATCCATATTTCTTTGCTTCTGCTTTTCGTAAATCTGATCCATTTGCTCCTTTGTTCAATATCAGGGAGAGAAGACTACAAATGCCAAAGCCATGCCACAGATGGAGAATAATGGAACAACTGCAAGCACTGATTAGCACTGACAGCGCCCATAGAGACTTTATTGGAAAACTGACCAAGCCCAACCAGATGAGATTAATTCAAATAAACCTTTCTGAATTTCAAACAAAACTATTGGAGCTCACAGAATCAACAACTAGAATAAGTCTAAAAAGTATTGCAGTCAGTGATACCGTCATCATCAATACACAGCTTGATAGGGTCAAAGCTGGCACTGACGACACCAAGGTTATGTCCTCTGTAGAAATTATATCAACTTTAGGAGGAGTTTACATTCAAGTATAGAGAAATGACCCATGGTGTGCTTTAAGGCTGGTTCTGATAGTCTTTAGAGTCAATATCTTTAAATGTGTAGTAAACAGACTTTGGAAATCTACCTCCAGACCCACAGAACATATTACATAACTGTTTTAATGTAATGTGTGCTATTAATCATGATGAGAAAATGTGAGTACAAATCACTGCAGTTCCCCTTTAGATACAAAATATTTTTATGGATTCTCTTTTTATTCTAGCAAGTACAATAAGTATTTGTTTTATGTACATTTTTCACAAATTCAATGAAACAAGAAACAACCTTACAGCTTTTCAGTACTTGTTTCATGTGTAGCACTGAAGGAACGCAGTCTTAATCCCTGTATACTGGCTATGGAGAGAATGACAGTAAATTCTACCCTCTAAATGACACATAATTTATTTTTATTTGCAGAGGACATAAATGGATATATTCTCAGTGGGAAATAATCATTAAAATGCCATAACTGAATTGCTGACTTAGGGGTTGAATTTCGTAATAAATGCTGACAAAGCAAACAGAAAGGGAACTGGTTTACAACAAGCATGTGACTCCTGACACAACCGATAGTTTGTCAGTTTACAAAAACTATAGATGCTGCAAAGTTCATATATTCAGACTGAAGCAAGCTGTGAAGCAAGCTGTGAAGCAAGCTGTGAAACAAGTGACGGTCCTGTTTTTGTACTTACATTTGGTAATAAAGGAGAGGTTTCGTTGTCTCCTGTGTTCCCGGCGATGCACTCACTGTATAAATCTGCGTTTCTATTACCATTAACACTCATTTTCTACTCCGGAAAACTCAAAGACAACAAACTACAAGAAACAAAAACCTCGCTGTTCCGTGACTGACCTCGCAACTCCGACAGTTAACGTCAGTATGAGACCATTCTATCTTAAATCACTTTTAAATCTCCTCTTATCAACTCATCAGCTGTTGAATGTTGTTGTTGACCACTCGGGTCATGTGCCTCTCTCTTCCGTCGCTTTTACAACGTCACCGAGGAGACCGTCCAATAACGAATCGACTCTCCGCCCGTTTGACCAATCAGCAGTCAGCTCCGGTCTAACACCGATGACACAATTCAAGCGTGCCAGAGAACGGAGGATGTCGAGGTCTGAACACATGAGTGCGGAATTT
>NW_019473975.1:0-1818 GCF_002814215.2 Seriola lalandi dorsalis | reverse complement strand
TGTCATGCAACAAGACATATGGGAACACATCAGCATGCATAAATATCTTTAATACATCAAAAGAGAGACACTTTCCAATAAGTCTAAAATAAAGTTGTACTTGTATTCAACCCCTGTGCCTTTGATGAGAATACCAGCGTTAGGAGGTTGTGCCATGGTTTTAGAGGAAAACATCCCTTTGTCTTGTTTATGTTTAGACTGAGACATGATTTATCGGGCCGATGTGTGATCCTTTCCAGTGCCATTGTTAGCTTGGCAGCTGCTTTACACCTTATTAATCTATCTGCACCTATTGCTGTCTGAACACTCTACAAGCATGAATTTTTATTAAACACTAATCCCTGTATAATAAATAGTGTTATATTATAAGCACCCAAACATACTGTCTTTCTGTCAAATATCTACAAGTGATATCACTATTAGTGAAGAGTTAACTTGAACTTTTTGCTGCCATTAAAAGGTGGTGGTCCACTGGGTTCATTGGGACCACGTCCATTATATCAAAGCCATTTATTCTGGCAGACAATTCATTAGATAGCAGAAAGCAATCAGACTGTGTATCCGTAATTACCAGTCATCTCTCCGATTGCCTCCACACCATTAAATACCACACCAATATCTGGGCCTTGTATCCCCATTATGCGCTGCTTAATTAAAAATGCAAATTAAGGTCCCTCTAATTACACATTAACTGACATGCAACTGGACAAAGCATTGTGTGTGTTCATGCAGGGGTGTGTGTGTGTGTGTTAATGTCTGTGTGTGGGGTGTGGTGTGGGCTGTATCAGAGGAAGGTGAGTAATCTAACTAATGGTTTGAGTGGTGAGTTGTGAGGTTTTATGAAAATTAAATTGCAATGAAGGACAATTAATGAAACTTTGTTAATGCCAGTCAAACTTTAAAGGATGAAATTAATCCCTGCACTGAGTCTGTCAGCAGCTGATATATCAAGTGCCTACAATTCTGTGGGGGCAGTCCATCCACTGTTATATGTCTTGAGGGAAATTGCCCTAAATGGATCTAATAAATCGGTCAGAATGCCCTGAAGTGCACCCTTCATCAGAGAGCTACAAATGCTTTAACCCTTGTATGTTTCTAGATTGTCTTATACAGTTATTAGAACCATTAAAAAACCAGTAACTCTGTCAAATTTGTTTCTCTGCCTACATAGAAATACCTGAAAACACAAAAATGGCTAAATCGCCTCCTCTTCACATATATCAGCTGGCTCCACACATAAACCCAAGTAGCAAACCTAACGCTGAAAAATGAGGCCAACATGGAAGTGCCAAAAATTGCAGTTCCTCAAATGACCACTTGAAGCTGGCTCCAAAAGTAGGTCAATCCCCATAGACTCGCATGTTAAAATGCCCAACTTTACATCAGAAATAAACATGTTTACAGCCTGGTACAAAAAAAGGTTTTGGCCTCCAATGCTAATTTCCCGCCTTTGTGGCAACTGTAAGAGGAGCGAATTTTTATATAACTCACCTGTTGAAATTTTACCAGGCCTAAAGTTCTGCATAATTGTGTGGCTGCTTTGAGTGACAGGTGGGTGAGTGTATTCTTGTCACAAACTGGCATGCACCAAAGTTTTGGCTCCACACACGTGCCACCTCTTTGCCCATTTTTCGATTAGCCGGGAGTCAGGCACTGCCAAGATGGTGATGGCGGATCAGCTCTCTTCAGAAACCTATGGGCGACTTCACGGAGGCTACGTCCATCTTTATATATAGTCTATGGTTAAATATGGGTATAAATATGAGATGTGTGGTTAAAGATGATTTGGAGTTTAAAGTCACCTTTGACATAGCTGGG
>NW_019473974.1:0-1819 GCF_002814215.2 Seriola lalandi dorsalis | reverse complement strand
TGCACCAAGCATGTCGGCAAGTGCACGACAGCCTTGGGACACATCGTACACATAGCAGTGCTAGCAGCATAGTTTGTAACCTGTTCAGCTTGGTCCCTCTGGTGAATAACCACAATAAAGCTGTAACTGTTCATGTGAATCACTCTACACAGCAAAGTAAATATAAACAGTCTATAATGGCATATATTCCTTACATGATGAACTAATTCAGTAACTCTTGACCATGTACAGCTTGTTTTAGGCTTTGTTCCCTAAAGTAGCAGATGAGATATATCAATATAGAAAAATAGCAAACATTAATATCATCAACTATTCACTACTTCAAGCTACTACAGTCCTAGATGTGCTTGCTCAAAGTCAACACTGATATGTTTATATCAACAGAGAAATGTTTGGTGTACCAGACACTTGTTACTTGGCAAGAAATGCACAAGTTTCACATCAGCTGAGTTGTTTCTGGCAAGGCTGTAAACAGCAAAAAAAGAAAGAAAGACAGAAAGATATCAAAAGATACAAAAGTCAGTATAAACTATGTATGAGAGTGTGAGAAATGTTATCAGGCATAATAAAGTTAGAGCATGCTAAACTGGAGCCTGAAAACGTAATCCCAATATGAAACAAGTCTCTCAAATTTGTTGTTGAACTGGATTGTGTAATATAAACCTTTCACAAACTTCACTAAAAAACAACTGTGCTTTTTAAAAGTTAAAATTCTAAATTATATACGTATCTGCTCCAAGCTACGTCACTCCTGTTGCTAGCAAACAAATTACTAAGTACTTAAACACAAAATCAGTGAGGCTGATCAGTGATAAAAATGTTTATTCAAAAAACAACCACGCTCCATTTAATCAGGGTGGAATTTAGCACTGCATTCAGCTGTCCTCCTCGTCCACATTATGCTACAACTGAGGACCTCCAGTATAGCTGCCAGGTGTGCTATGCCATCTAAAAGCCACTTATGCCATATGTTTGTGTGTCTTTGTACCTGCAGCATATTTTCCATCCTCTCTGCCATCCTCCACCTTGGCAATGTGACGTTCACAGTCTCAGAGGACACTCAGGACCTGGAGGTCGGACCTGCTGAAGTCTTGTGTACACTGTCTGGCCTGCTCAAGGTATGTTCCTGAAGCTGGAGTTATTATATACACCAGAAATCTGCACTTCATTTCTAGTGTTGTGTTACCTCAACAAAACCCTATACTTCAGATGAAATCCCAATAACAATGAGTGAGAAAATATTCTCACTCATTGAGCAGAGCAACCCACTAAAGATCATCACTACACCTAAAATGCCATTCTGAATTGTTTCAAAACGAACGCTTGTCTAATACAGTAGTTGTTAGTCAGATTAATGATGTATTAATACATCAATAATGTATTACTGTATTGTAGAGTTGTCTCTCACAATTTTCTTCTCTTTATTTATCTCTAGGTGAAAAAGGAGCTGCTGGTTGAGGCTTTGATCAAGAGGAGAGTAGTGGTCGCCAAGGCCAGCACAGTTTCAAAGTACACACTACAACAGGTATAGAGTTTAAATTTAGTATTAGGGCTGCCACCTAAAGTTTCCTTTAGGGTTGAGAAAACTGTTTGGTGTTATAGTCTTATTGTGCATTAACTATGAGACTGAGCTGAGTTTGTGATTTGCTCTGTTTGATGTTTCTGTGCATACAGGCCTCCAAAGTGCGGGACTCCATGGCTAAGTCTTTATACAGTGCTCTGTTTGACTGGATCATCCTTCACATCAACCATGCAATGCTCAACAGACGAGACATGGAGGAGTCAGTCTCTGTAAGTCACTCATAAGTATTAATGAAAT
>NW_019473973.1:0-1820 GCF_002814215.2 Seriola lalandi dorsalis | reverse complement strand
GAGGAGCACAGTGATATAGAACAGTTAAATGTAATTAAGGTGCATATGTACTACGGGAATAAAATCAATTCCCTTCATAAATGTTACACTGTCTCACAATACCCGGCCTACAATAAATCTGAAACACACAATCAATTAACAAAATATAATAAAAGTATAGAATTTATCTTGGTGGCAGTGAAGCAGAAATAAATTTAAAACAACTCTTAAAACTTGTAGCTGTTGAGGCAGAACTGGAATCTAAGCCCTCTTAGCTGATTTGACAGTCTGTGTTGGTGCTCAAACAGTCAATTAACAAATTGGTCACTTGGTCAAGCTGATCACGACTTTTTCAACTTTTCAGACAAAATGGGCACATTTTAGGCACCTTTTGGTCCAGGTTATCTTGAGATCAAAGAGTAATTGATATTTTATATGCTTAATGAGCAATTCATTTTTTAAAAATCGGTAGTTTTGAGAGTAAGAACAATCATTTGTTGCAGCTGCACTCTGTGCAACCTGTGGGCCTGCCAGCACACATCAATGAAGAAATGTGACCCTGCTGATGACCCTGATGAAAAGATCTTGCTAACAAGCAGAAGTGCCTCAGTGCATTGACAGCAGAGCAGTGAGTGAAGGCGTACATAGATTGTGTGTCACCACAGAGCAGCAGCGCTGAGGAGATTGGAAACTATAATTGGGGGCCCATGTTGCAGTGGGAAATAAAAAAAGAGCAAGTTGCGGGGTTGCTATTCCTCAAAGTGTCAGATTTCTTAGCTAACCAGGGTGAAAGAAACACTGAGTTTCAACAATTAACATTATGATAGATTCTTTTACAGAGCTACTGGTGCAATAAATCCTTGAAGTGATGCTTTGATTATAAAAACCTGTGCCGTGTACCTTTATAGCAGCTGTTGTGTGTGCATATGTTTATATGACCTTCCTTTGCAGTAGTGTTACTATGCAGGAATAAGGTAATTTACTCAAGAGAATAACCCCTGCAGGTAAAGACTGCTACACAGCAAAGACAAAGTGGGAAGAATGAGTAAGAGACAAACAGAGAGTGCACTTTGCCTTACAAAATATTTATGTCAACAAATCCAATTTGCCACCAGGCACTACATCCTGTCACTGTACAGACGGCGGATGAGCTATCAGACCCTCCACTGTATGAAGCTGTCAACAAAACACTCTATTCCCCCCCTTTGTCACATACTCTCATCTCAAGTCAGGACATGGTATGACCGACATGAAGAAATGTGAGCACACACACACACACACACATGCGTATGCACTAAAATAGCACAAAAAAAAAGTATCTGCAAGGAACTACTTTGTTATTCTCCAGTTGTCAGAGTGAATACCTAGACTCAGTGGCTGAGAACATCTGGCTAAACTATGTAAACAGGAAGCATAGTTTCCCTTAACAGCTACTACTAAAGCGCTCTTCAGTACAGAACATAAACTGATGGCTGCTTTGCTCACTGAGCCCTCCAGTCACTGCATTCAGTAAATATGTTTCTACAGGTCTGCATACATGCATCTATTCCATTCCTTTAAAGATGTCCCCTATACTTATTAAAAGGAAATTCCCACCACTTTCATTTGAATGGTTTACTTTTCCTCAAATGCAGGGTAATCTTCTCTTTCAATGAGTGCTTTTCCACTTTTACCAACATGCATTTCCACAACTCCCAGGGTAGATGTCTTCTGCATGGTGCTTTTGATGCATAGAGCCAAAGAATGTAACTACAATTATATTAGCACTGTAAGAGTATGAGTTTTTCCCAGCTGAGAAGAAGTAGGAGCCACAACGTCAATTTAACATCTTATATGCCTCT
>NW_019473972.1:0-1820 GCF_002814215.2 Seriola lalandi dorsalis | reverse complement strand
GCACACAAACAGAATACACATGCACACACACTCCCTGTCTGTTGATATCAGACTGAAATGCAGACAGAAAAAAACAACACTTGTCCCGTTTTCCCCCTCTAAGTCAATGTCTTTCCTGCACACACACACACACACACACACACACACACACACACACACACACACACTCATTGTGTAGAACAATCCCTCATACACAGACACAATCTCTTCCTCACAGACATACACACTCTCTTTCTCAAAGAGACACACATAATCTCTTTCTCACACACACAGACAACAAACACTCGCACACACACTCGCACTGTGTCGAACAATCCCAATGCTTGTGTCTGACAAAGCCCCCTTCTTCCTCTGTAAAAGACCTGTTTGTCTGGAGATGAATCTCAGTGGGACATTCACATTCTGGTGAACACAAACCAACAGTGAAATATAGCATACATAAAGTATACACATTTGGATGCATGTAAACGGACCAAAATATTGTCCTGGTTTTACATTTTAATTTGTGGTTGTTTGGGATTTGGGCTGTCATGATGTTAGATTTTCACTACACGATTAAAATAATGATATTATTGCAATATCAATGGAAAATATTAATGTTCAGTCAAATTCACCTTTGACTTCGTTTATTGTGTATTTTGTCTCTCTTTTGACAATTGAATTGGACTCAAATACAAGTGCAGCTAATAAGTTATGATAGCTCCCACCATTTTGGACTCCAGCTCTCCAATACTTCAAAGGTCAGAACTGTCAGGACAGCTTTGTTAACAGTGTGAATTTGTGGGCTAAAGTTCATCAAGTTGATCAGTGTTGCAATGATGTGCACAGAATTATTTCATTCTGTGAGCAAATCTGATCACAGGAAGTCAATTTGAATGAGTTGATTTTTCCAAGAAATTTCACCACTTTAGGTGTTGGTGTGACCTTAACACCTCAGCTAAGCTTCAAAGAAGCTCAATGTAAAAATGGTGAATCTGCATTCTGCCATCAAGCCATGCTTTGTTGTTTAGTAACTAAGTTACTTTAGTAAGTAAAAATGAGGCAATTTACAGATAAAAAAACAAACAATACATATAGTACCTGTATATTGTATTTTTACTCATAAATTATAAACTTACATGTTTTTTTATGTGCATGTTTGTTTTGTATTGGTGTCTCTCACCTGTTTATAGCTGTTACCTCACAACCTAGTTATTGTGAGCTATTCCTTCGTTCCATTACGAACATGAATACATGATATTGATACATACAGTAATTCATTTGTTGATATACCGTACACTGTAGAGCAGCAATGGGGTATTTGTATCCTCATAGAAAAGAGTCACTTCTCAGTATGTGTTCATATAATATGGCACTTCAGCACATGAGTAGAACATTTTATGACAGACCTACATGCAGGAATTATACCACTCTACTCCTCATTACTGTCTGTTGATGAATTGGGAAATATTTGCTGTAAACTTAGCGGAGAAAGTCTCTTGTGTTTTATAGTGTGTATTTCGTTATACACTTGAAATCACTGTAATTATACCAGAACACAAAACAACTATACGCATATAAGGGGTTCATATTACATTTAGATACATCAATCCCAAGAGAGAAGGGTCTAAAATTGTTTCACTTGAAGAACAACACTTGCAAATGTCATGTTAAATTAAATCTGTAGAGCAAAGTAAAATCTTTACAAACTATAATTTTATACAGACAACTATGGGGTAAGGCTTAAAATGCAAAGGTCTGAGCAGACAAAAGGGCACTGTGTGGAGTGAAAATGCATTTTAAGGCTCAAAATGTAGAATTAAAAGACTTCTTTAACAGTT
>NW_019473971.1:0-1820 GCF_002814215.2 Seriola lalandi dorsalis | reverse complement strand
GTCTGCTCTGAGTTCTACACAGGAAAGACTTGTGAGACCTTGGTGGCCTGTTTGGGTGTCCAGTGTCCTCAGGGTACCGTCTGCAAAACAGCCAACAACGGTGGGTTTGTCTGCAGTCCCAGCCCCACGGCGGAGACGATGGTCCTCCCCATCTGGGCGGTGCCCGCTATAGTCGGCAGCTGTGCCACTGTCCTCGCCTTGGTGGTCCTCAGCCTGATCCTGTGCAACCACTGCAAGGACCGCAACAAGACCAAAGTGCCAAAGGAACCCAAGGAGAAGAAACCCAAGGAGAAGAAGAAGAAGAAAAAGAAGAAGGGTAGCGAGAACGTAGCATTCGATGACCCAGATAACATCCCGCCTTATGGAGATGACATGACGGTACGGAAACAACCAGAAGGGAACCCCAAACCGGACATCATTGAGAGGGAGAACCCTTACCTGATCTATGATGAGACGGACATTCCCCACAACAATGAGACTGTCCCCAGCGCTCCCTGTGCCCCCTGCACCGGTCCAGAGGCGGATATTGAACACTACGACATAGACAATGCCAGCAGTATCGCTCCTTCAGATGCAGACATCATCCAGCACTACAAGCAGTTCCGTAGCCACACGCCCAAGTTCTCCATCCAGAGACACAGCCCTCTGGGCTTCGCCAGACAGTCGCCCTTACCCCTCGGAGCAACAAGCTACACCTACCAGCCTCAGTACACCCAAGCACTGAGGTCCACCCCGCTCAGCCACTCCCACTCAGCCTGCCCCACCCCGAACCCTCTGTCCAGACACTCCCCAGCCCCGTTCACCAAGCCCTCATCCTTTTACCGAAACACTCCAACCAGAGAACTCAACCTGGCTCGCCGTGAGGGCAGCCCGCTGGACCTGCACAACGAAATGTGCCAGCCGCCGCCCATGTTCAACTACGCCACCCGGCTGGGGAGGCGCAGCAAGAGTCCTCAGACCATGGCCAGCCACGGCCACACCTCCAGGCCCAGCAGTCGGCTGAAGCAGCCGATCGAGCAGATCCCCCTGGAGACGGGGCCTCCTGTGGGGCTGTCCATTGAGGAGGTGGAGCGGCTGAACACTCCACGCCCACGCAACCCCAGCATCTGCAGCGCTGACCACGGGCGGTCCAGCTCAGAGGAGGACTGCCGCAGGCCGCTGTCAAGGGTCCGCAACCCTGCTGATGGTATCCCGGCCCCAGAGTCCTCTTCAGAAAGCGACTCACATGACTCCTTCACCTGCTCGGAGATGGAGTACGACCGGGACAAGCCGGTTTCTTACAGCTCCCGCGTTCCCAAGCTCTCGCAAGTCAACGAGTCAGACGCTGACGACGAGGAGTACGGCGGGAGGCTCAAGCAGAGGCGTTACTCGAGCCGGAGGGCAGAAGGAGGGCCTGGCGTTGCCCAGATGCCCCCTAGTGACCAGCACTACACCCTGCCCCACAAGCTGGGCCAGCAAGCCGGGGGCTTTAACTGGGACAATCTCTTGAACTGGGGCCCCGGCTTTGGACATTATGTAGACGTGTTCAAGGACTTAGCCTTACTTCCCGAGAACGCAGCGGCAAAAGACATTGAAATGAACAGTGGGGATGGTTCGGTCACCATTCTAAACGAAGGAGAAGCTGAGCAATATGTATGAGACTATTTATTATGTTGTAGAATATGGTGATGTTCTCCATTTAAAAAAAAAAAAAAAAAGGAAGACTGTATATTTCGAGAGAGCATTGGACTCCATGTTTGTTTGTTTTTTTGTTTTTTTTACATTATTCAAAATAATAAGACGACTTTCAATGCAGTAAGGCAGAAAAATGGCACCTGTAA
>NW_019473970.1:0-1820 GCF_002814215.2 Seriola lalandi dorsalis | reverse complement strand
AGAACAAACGTTCTGTCCCACAGTTTCCAAAGATACCAGGCTGAATTATGGGGAATCAAGGGTTTGAATATTTCACATTATAAACAACATTAAATCACTGAAGAGCTGGAACACGCTGATACAGAATATACAGTACATCATACTGTCACACAGTGTGGAATATAATGATTTTTCTAACCTTTATAGCTACTTAAGAGGAACAAGACAGGGACAAAGCAACCAGTGAGAAAAGTCCAACACTCAGCTGACTGAGGTGTAAAGTAGAAATACAATAAGTGGGAAATGTATGGTTCTGACTGCCATTTAAATACATTTAAGTATATTCTCTTCTATACCGTCAATTCTGATTATGACCATTCTCAAATTATTGTAAAATTCAACCTTTTCTTATTTTGCTTGGAGACAGCCCTTAAGAACCCTAACGGATTATTCCTTGACCGCATATGTGAACCACATTTATAGACAGCACACTGCATATATCACTCTAAATAATTCTTCCTTCAGGATTCAGTGACTATGTTCATTTGAGCACCATGCCAGTGTGAGAGTGTCAAATTGTACAGAGGTCCATCATACCATAAGGAGGTTACGTAGTTTGTAATGAGATTTGTTGAGGGGAAAAGGAGAAACACTGAAGGAGTGGTGGATAAATAGATGAAGTGGAAAAGAGAGAGGGACGGATGACAGAGACTGGAAGTGAGCTACCTTTGAACTACTACTGAGGATCCAGCTTTCTATTAGTCCTCAGTGTTCTGCCAGGAAATAGGAGTCAAGGGAGGACATGGGACTATGCTCACTCCAGCCTACTTCTCTCTCCCTGGCTGTCTCTCTACCTCTCCATCTGTACCTTTCCTTCTTGTTACCTCTCTCCTCCTCTTGCTATCTTTACTCTCCTGTCATTCATTTCTCTCCATCTCCCTCTCCTCCTTGCTCTCATTACTTACTGTCGTCTTTTGTCTTTCTCAGCTTCTACCCTGTCTGTTCTTCCTCCCTCTCTTTTTGCCTCCTTCATCGCTCCTCAGTTGTCTCATTCTCCTCCCCTTCGTCTCCTCGTCTCCTCCACTCAGGCCTAACTGTACTGAAGTGACTCACCTCTCCCATGTGCTCACAGTCACAGTTTCCCACTGCTTAACTGTGGCCCCCAGACAGCAAAGCTATGATAGAACATGTCTACATTATCTTTAATCATCAGCATGTGCTTTGCTTTCAGAGGTACCCAATTATCTTAATGCTAAATTGAATTTGGTTCCAGCTCTATGATTGTTGTTGACTCTCACAATCCAATTTTATGAAAAGGGCTTTGCTTCAATTACTGCTAAACTAATACAGATACAAAGTCACTGGCTTGGCAGTAATTATGCTTGTGGAGTTGTTAGTTGTATTATTTTTTTTCTACAAGGACAGTGGGATATTCACTAAGCTCAGGCTTGATGCAAGTGCGTTAATTTATGGTGTGTGGATGGTTGTACGGCATGTGTGGGTGTTGTGTGTTTGTCAGTGTCCTTGAGTGTTCAGAATACATTTTTGATGTGCCACATGTTTGTGTACTCAAGAAAACCAACACTGAAATGTAGTTTCTCATAGAAATGTTTCATTTTTGAGTGAGTCATGTCAAAGAGTGCAGAACTGTGCTCATAGCTGAAATCCTTTTACTTATATTTCATCAATAATCCCAACCTCCCATCAGGTGACCGCTTTTTATATACATTTTAGGAATATTTTGTATATGTATTAATCGGGCATTATCAACCATCAATCAGTTTGTCCCTGCTGTCTGTGTTTGTAAGTGCCCAGCAGGCACGCAGCTGGCCATCGGTGTC
>NW_019473969.1:0-1821 GCF_002814215.2 Seriola lalandi dorsalis | reverse complement strand
GAACTCTAGGGTGCCCAGCAGGAGTCCTGTAACAATCTTCAGATGGGCCCACACCAGTCGTTCTAAGGTCTTTATGACCACAGATGTCAGAGAAAAGAACACAGAGAGAATGAACAAGAACAAAGAAAGTAGTGGAGGATAAATAAAAGCCTAATGTGTGAGCAGAATTCATTATTTTAAGTATAACATGACCTTTCTGAAATGATACTGACTCCTCCGCAATATCTGTGAATTGCACAATTACTTTTATCTTTTCCTCTCCGTGTCTCCTTACTGACCTCCTTACTGTCACTTCCAGTAACTGTCAATCTTCCAACTAAAGAAATGCATTTCTCAGTCTCTTTAAATACAGTTCGTATCACTGTTCCTCAAACCACCGTTGTAATTAGCATTTAACAAATCAGTATCTATTAGAGAGGATGAGAGGACGAGGGTGTGAGAAGCCCACAAGGAACAAGCGGAGTTTGAAACTGTCCTGGCAGCAGAAACTGTAACATGGGACAGTCATTAGGCCACGCTGGGGTGCACAAGAGCTAAATCTCAACACACATGAACACATAAAGAGAGAAGCACATATTTCTTGATAAGCACTTGCAACAGATGATAATCTCTCCACTGTACCCGTTAACAGTTTCAAATCAGTTCCACTCATATTTTTAATAGCAAAATGACGATAAGGTCAATGACCTCTTAGGAAAATCTAGTTTATCTAAATTGCCAAATTCTTCTCCATCTTCAAATCCATCTCTGAACTAAATGATTTAAAAACTGCAGTGTGCAGACATGAATGTCAAAAACCACTAGAGGTGCCTGACAAGAAAGGTGGGTTTTTTTGGGGTTTTTTTCTCCCCTGCTATTTCTCCGCAGCAGGAATCTTAAAAGGGATTATTTAGATCACTTTCATCTTCGGGAAGGTGGTATCATATTTTATATCTTGTACTTTTAAATGATGCCGTTGTCTGGATTTCTCTTCAAGTGTCTTCAAATGCAAAAACTCAAATTGTGAATCCAGCATAATGGTAAAAGTTTATGCGAGGTCATACGTGTTAACTTGAGTTTTTGCCACCAGGGTTCCCATCATGCTTTGGGTGAGGGAAAATGGTGAGGAACACTTTGTTTGTAATGCAGTGCTTGTAAGTGTTGACTACGTCTGCAGAGCTGGGGAGGGTAAAGACAGCTGTCTTCATTAGCCCCTGTTCACCTGCACCTGAGGAACTTGACTGGCAGGTCACAACTGGTTCGGAGCCCACCCACCCACTCCCGAGTCTCTGTAGTGGTGAGTGAATTTAACACTGACCCACCTGGATCCCCAGATTGTAAATCGTGCTTATTCAATTACAACAAATCATTTACTATTCATTTAAAATTAGCTTGATCATAATTACTTTTTGTGTTTTTAATAGACTAACTAAAAATATTCTGCTCATTTACTTATGATTTGTTCATCATTTGTTCATGATTAACCACTGTGAATAGAGATTTCAAATCTCTGAGTGATTCATAATATATCAACTAATCATTTATTAATCATTCACTAATGATTTGTTTATGATCATTTCATGAAATGTTTATAGATGTGTGTTAATATTTTGTGAATGCTTGATTCATCATTAACTTAAGGCTTATAAATGATAAAGTGTCGGCGTCACATTTTATAGATGCAAAAATTCCCATTGTGGTCCTCTACATCTGTCAGTGATGATGCAAGACGTTCATTTAAAAAAACGTCTGAGTGTCTGTCCGTCATGTAAGGAGAAGTGAGTGAGTGAACAGTGGAGTGATTCTGGTCACAGACGTGGAGTCAGTCAGTTAGCTATGGGC
>NW_019473968.1:0-1821 GCF_002814215.2 Seriola lalandi dorsalis | reverse complement strand
CTGGAGCCGAATCCGTCGCTCTGTTGGCCCGCACCACTCTTTCGTACTGCACACCTCTCTCTTTAGCACAGCATACACACACACACATAAGTGCGGTAGCACACACATGCATGCGAGTGCATGCACGCACAGAGACACACGCGCGCGCGCGCACACACACGCACAGAGACACACGTGCGCGCGCGCACACACACACACACACCACACAAACATCTCCGTCTTTCTCTGCACACATGTTAAAGTCATCACCCCTGCTCAGCGCTAGTAAAACACAACACCCCCGGCTTCTCTGCTGTTGTCAAGTCTTGCCATTAGCTGATGCCACTGGGGAATCCTACCCTAGTGAGGTGGGTCTCCCTCGGGAACGTCAGGCACCACGTTACGTTCAGCCGCCACTCATGTGAACCCAAACATGTGAGCATAATTTGGAAAATATCATTTATACTGTGCGTCTTTGTACGTGTCTTGACATTTACAAACTGCGATAAAACCGACATGAGGGAGGAGGGAATAGAAAACAGGGCGAGAATAATTTGAGGTAATGTTTTGCTTAGTGAACAGTATTACCCAATCCTGGATGTTGGAGCACTGGGAAGGAGGTTCTGGCTCTGAGGCTGCAGAGAGGGTCTGGGTTTCATTTTTCGGCAAGTGCAAGCCAAAGGAGAGCTGCCAAGTACAGCTTTCGCTCTCAACACTTCCTGCTCTTCCTACTCTGGCTCAGGAGGAGACAGGCTTCACTCAAACATCATGTCGACTTAGGCAGGGGTGGCCAGTTTATTCTCCCATTTCTCCATGGGCGTCAAAAACCCACATCTGTCACATGAATTACACCAAACGCAGCCATAAATAAAACACCACTGTGGATATGTTGTTAAGCCACAAATAAAAGGTGTGTGCACGCGTGCGTAAATGTAGACAAAAAGCATTTCCTATACAAGTTAACAGCTTTAAATGACTCACTGTAAAGTCTCGAGAAACACCGCAGCGCAGGTCCCAGAGCTCAGTGGCATAATGCAAAAAATCCAGAAGGAACACCTGCAGCAATCAACTCTCAATCACAACAACAGTGACCCCATCCACTGCATCATTTTCATTATGGATGGTGCGAACACAATGCTAGATTAACACTACCTACTGAGTGCCATCTTAATTGCCCCTCTGCAGATGCAGTGAAAACATGTCATTTAGGTACTTCATAAACAGACTTCTCTTTGCAGGTTATCAAGACAGCCGCTCAGTGAAAACACACCCTCTTTTCCAATGCTGATGTGCAATTAAAATGGTTTTAGAAATCCTCTTTGACAGTCCAGGGCTTAGCCAAAAATGTAAATGACATTAAAGGAGACAATGAATTTAATTTTGTTTAATGTCCCCTTTCGCTGATTCTCATTTACATCACATTTCCACATAAAGGGCTGACCTTATAAATACTGGCATTTGTTCAGCTTTTGGAGGTAATCACGGTTTTGCAAAAACCAGATGGGAGCACACAAATTTTCCGATTTGTTTCTTAGAAGGCCGAGGGAACCACATGTGAGACGTTCTAAGACTGCAGCCCTTTGTTTCTGGTAAACAACTTGACAACAAGTCAAGTGCACTCTGGGAAATGACCTCGTAGGTGTTCCACAAATGAACGATAACGCAAAGTCATTTAGAAAATACAGGCTCACTAATGAGGGACATAACGGAAAGCTAAGCAAAATTTACATTAGGCCAAAATTTAATTGCATTAACACACGAACAGGTGCGGGGAGGCCTTTATAAATGAGCTAAATGAATAAAAGCCTCCCACAGCACAACCATGTGTGCTGACCAAAAAAA
>NW_019473967.1:0-1821 GCF_002814215.2 Seriola lalandi dorsalis | reverse complement strand
TTAGTGGACTGTGCTAGTATTTTATGAAAGTGGAGTAGTTTTCTATATAAAATCAAAAGTCTATTTCAGCATTTCAATATATGTATATATTATGTACTGACATACAAGTTATTTTATCAATAACAATCAATTCAATTTATCAATGAGCATGACCAGCAGGGGGCATCCCATCCTCCTCTGTGTACAGTTTATGGAAAGTAAATGCAAACATAAAAAGGAATTACATACATTGTATTTCACTGACTTTCTTTGTTTGACTTGTTTTTATTTATGTTGATAACTTTCTGTATATCCTTTGCATAAGTCTCTTTTTACTTGAATGATTTCCAGAGTCCTTTTGATTTCAGTTCTTTATTGATCTATGGCCTCAGTTTTAAAGTTTTAAATACACGTATTTTCTGCATCCGAACATCCAGAGGTGTTTCACTTCATCCTCCTTTGACAGACTAAATGGCTGACGCACCACCTGGAACATAAAGTCATTAACCAAACATTGTGTAAACACTTGTAACACAATGAGGAATATACAAAACACAGTAATAATAATAATAATAATAATAATAATAATAATAATAATATCATCCAACAGAACCAGATGCTGATTGGAACATTAACAGCCTGATACATGCAGCATTGTGTTTACTTCATTTTATGAAGTTGTTCTAACTTAAAAATGGCAACTAAAGGTAACTTAATCTTTTTAAGTGTAATAAAAAAATCCGTCTTTTACTGCATTATCTCTGATTGATGATCAGTGGCAGGAGACGTATATGTAAATGATCTATTTATTATTTACATTATTTAGAGTTGTAGAGGGTTGTGGACTTTTTCAGCCCTGAGTCATTTCTGCAGGTTCATCCACTACGAAGAAAAGAGCAGCTGATGCCAGATGCCGGAAATTACACCCTATTGAGGATCCTGAACCCCTCAGGTTGGGAACCACTGTATGAAATTATTACACAGGTTTTACATCATGTAGCCCAAATAACATTTAATAGAAATAACACAAGTTAAAAATGTGGACTCACTTAGGAACAAGCAAACTGTATATTTGGCATTTACACTTCAGGAAAACTGAACTCGAGCTTTAACATGTTGTTCATGTCCTGCCATCGATATGAAACGCTCACTACGATCAGTTGTATGTTTCTAGGATATTTTTGTTCTCATATCAACTGACAAGTGTTCAGTGCCACAGAAATACATTAACTGCATGAAACCACAATAAAACAGCTTAGCAACCAACCTTCTCAGAAACCAAGAGGGGAAAGGCAAAGCAAAGGCAAAGTGCATCTGTAAGCTGAAATAAAAATGTCAACAGCTTTCACATAAACTGTCGGTGACGGCTGAAATTAAATGAGCAGGAGTTGGGACGAGAGTGCAACTGCATAGGGAGAAAATGTTCTCCTCTGAAACGCAATGACATCAATTATTCAAGTGTTTCGCCTCCTGAATAAACAATACAAGTTCTGGTAAAAAAACATGAGGCTGAAATGAGTAGAAAAACAACAGCGGAGCGGCGGGGTTTCTTGGGAGACTTGAGCTCGAGCTCTTGATTCGTTCAGAAACCAACCAGTACAACCAGTACAACCAGTTCAGATTAACACCTGCAGTTCCCAGGAGGCTTTCTGTGTCAGGTAGTTTGTGGTAATCTGATTAAACACATCTTTGTTTAGGAATGTGCAGCACAATATAAATTAAAATAATAAACACAGGCGTTCACGACAAGTCAAGGCAGCTACATGAAGCCGGGTGGACACTGTGCAATTTAAAGCTCCTCCAGTGTAAAGGTCTGTGTCCATGTGTAGTGTGATTATAGAT
>NW_019473966.1:0-1821 GCF_002814215.2 Seriola lalandi dorsalis | reverse complement strand
TAGATGTTTATTGTAGCTCCACAAGGCAAGGTTTTATATAATAATCTTCAAAGGGCAGAATAGTATCCAATCCCTCCAAATGAGGAACCTACAATATAGATTTGCTGTATATCTGAATGCACATTGTGACACAGGAATGAAACACAAAGCGTTCTCCTGAACACCACAC
Source organism: Seriola lalandi dorsalis (assembly GCF_002814215.2). NCBI lineage: Eukaryota > Metazoa > Chordata > Actinopteri > Carangiformes > Carangidae > Seriola > Seriola lalandi. Next base: position 1,652 of record NW_019473966.1, on the reverse strand, counting down.
AGCGAGTGCTCAGAACATAGAGATCTGAATTAATTTGTAGTGGTTAACATGCCTTTCCCCATATTTTTATCATACATATATCCTGTCTGTATGTATAATGTCAAGTGTCCAATAAAGGCAAAAAATACCGAAGCAAATCTTTAAAGTCAGAGAACTTTGTATTAGATTAATTCTGGGTATTGATGTTCTTAAAACCTTAGAAAATGTTTTATTTTTATTTTAGTTTCCTACAACTGTCAGATCACACAGTAAAGAAACTCAAGTATCAACAATAACTTAATCATGAAAATGTTTTTTTTCAACAGGATGAAGAGGAAGTTTTATTCTTGGGATGAATGCTTGAATCTGAGAGAAGTGAAGGTGAGAATCATTATAGTCATTATGCTTTTGACTTTATATTCAGTAACATCACTGAGCCAACAATTTTTTTTTCGTTGTCATTTTAAACCAAAAATGATTTAACCTGCAAAATCCAGCTTTTGGTTTTGCAACATTTCTTTGGATTAAGACATAATTTATATACAGTAAGAAACTGAACCCAGTAAAGCTACTCATAATTAGGAAGCAACTCATATCTACATATATATTGTCCATCATGAATTATCTCCACAATATAGATAAAAGGTATATTCACATATAAAGACAAAGACTTTTAGTAATAATTGACAATTTTGCATTAGTCCTGGCACCGACTGTTGTCCTAGCTTGGCTTTGTTTGCCACACACTGAAAACCTGACAATAAACGAGGACGATAGCAACTCCAAAATGTCATCTTGTCTCGTTTTCAGCTGCACTCCATGATACATTACATTTCTTTATCCACTGGGTAGTGAGTGAGCAAGTTTGAAATTTACACATTAGCCTGAGCATAAAAAACTACTGACAGTGGGTACTGTGACAAATTGTTTTGGCAGCTTAAACTATTGTTGGCCTGTAAAGTTGTTGTACACAAGCCCCTGGCAGCTGAGTGAAAGAGCTAATTTCAGACACTACAGTATGTTCGGGCATTTGAGCTTATTTACTGAGATGATGAGGTGACTTTGAATGACTTTATTTAATGAATCTTTTGTATGTCTTTCTTAAATAATTTGTGTTCTTAGTCTCTGAAGAAGCTAAACCATACCAATGTGGTGAAACTGAAGGAAGTCATCAGGGAAAATGACTATCTCTACTTTGTCTTTGAGTACATGAAAGAAAACCTCTATCAGCTCATGAAAGAAAGGTAAGAACCAAAGTTACTTGTGCATTTATACATTATTTTAGTTATGTGCACAGAGTTATTTCTGTGATATAATCCTACAGAGTGTTTTCATTACCATTGGGAATGTGAGAACTATTTGGGTCAGCTTGAGTCATAATGTGTCAGACTTCGTTTTTGCAGAAACAAGTTGTTCCCTGAGTCAGTCGTCAGAAACATGACATTTCAGATATTACAGGGACTGTTCTCTATTCATGAACATGGTAGGTGATTTCAGCGTGGCCTTTCAGTACAGATAAAAGAAAAAAAATACCCTTGCTATCTTTTCTCTTCCTTAAAATGCTGTGTTATCAAGCTGTGAGCACTGTCTTGGTTTTTACGTAATTAATTGACTAAACAGAAAACAACATATCTAAACCCACAAAGTATATAAATGCTGGATGGTTGATAAGA
>NW_019473965.1:0-8421 GCF_002814215.2 Seriola lalandi dorsalis | reverse complement strand
TGTCGCACATTCGAAAAAGTCACATAAATGAATCAAAAGACTGTTAATTTTCTATTGACCTTTATCTAAGTCATTCAGGAAAGTTTCCACCCCTTCCTCTGCAACTCTCTTACAAACTATTGTACACTCATATGCATTTTTTACATTTTGGGCTAAACGTAATGCTGGCCACAAATATTTATATTGACCTAAATTGGCAAATGGTCAATGGTGGTGTTCAGTTCCATTGCAGGGAAAGTGTGATATTTACACATGTAGTGCAGCATAAATTGGGGGTGCAGAGGTCGATTTAACTATGTGGTTTTCTTCTAAACTTTAGAATACATCGATCACACTTTAGCTATGGCTGTATTAATAGCATAAACATTTTTTTCTGATCCACTGAAGACAAAAATAAACAAAATATTTTCATGTAAACGTCATTTGTAGGACGTGCATGGGTGAACCGAAATATCTGGGCTAGCAAAAGTTTTCAGAATAGCCAGTCTAAGTAGAACAGATATCACACTTTTGATTTTTTGTTTGAGAATATCCCAATCGTGGCCGTATAGCGTTGGTGACATCACCTATGGTTGAGTCAGGTTAATCGTTCACTACTGTCTTCTTTACCTGTTCAGAAAGAAAATGACTTTCATATTTAGGAATATGAGCTGGAGCTGATTTTGTTTTAAAAAACTGCCACAAAAGGCATATTAGAAAAAAAAAAGTGAACCATACCGATCTTGTCAGAAAAGTTGACTTCATACTACAAGGGTAAGGATGGTTGGTGGAAGTTACTTCACATCACACTGGCTTTTAAAATTCAGGCACAGTGGTTGCTGCCTAATTGCCTTTTTAAATAGAGTGAAGTTTTAAGTGAGAAAAGCTTTGTCTGAAAGTGCTTTTTAAACAAACAGTGGGCATGAATAAAGAACAAAATCAGACAACCCATTAAAATACATCACATTCCTACCGTCATCTCCCACTGAAATGCAGTACATTACCCAGAACATTGCTCTAATAGTAGCAGCTACACAGGTGGGCACCGTGAGTTCACTCTGCTGAGTGTTGTGTGTGTGTGAGAGTGAGTGAAAAGCAACAGAGATGGACAGCATAATGGTTGATGGCGGGGTCTTAAAATGATAGAGGCGAGCTGCTGACCGGCCCTGAGGGGCCCCGTCCCAGGGTCATGTGTCATTAGCACAGCCTGATTTGGTGGCAGACTCCGGCACAGCCAAGCAGCGGGGACAGCAATGCTGTTTTCATGGCTGAGTGGAAAGCGCTTGCGGCCAGCGCCTGTCCTCACTTTGCCTCTTTTCAAGGGAATAAGCTCCATCCAGGCAGCATCAGGCAAGCAGAAGATTCCTCCTACTCGCTCAGCTGCACAGCCTGATGCATGTCAAGAAGACACTCTCCATATTTTCACAAAGTTTATGTTTTTGTTAGAGCATGTCAAAAAAGCAAAATTGGCAGTGTTCATTTAATTCTGAGGATAAAAATCATCAGGCTGCTTCTATTCAAGTTCATTTAACACATTTAAGCAAGTTTTGCACAGCCTCCCCAAAGCTTAATCAGATGAATGAAAGGACAAAAGGCTTACCAGTCAGTTCTTGTCAAGTTATAATTGATATAACGACGTTTCCAAATAACTCTGCAGCGCAATACAAACTCTAGAAACAACAGTTGGAGATGGCGTCTACATTTGCTGTCGATCTTTCTCAGTCATAGCGACGATCCCATTTAAATTTAGATCATGAGTCACGCTGATAGGCGTGAGAGATCTGGAGTGAAAGCTAAATTACTGCCACAGAACCTGAACACAGAAGTGCTGATGGTGCTGAAAGTAGAACACAAAAGTAGAGAGCTGTCAAGCTATAAAATTACACAGCAAGCTCGGTGAAAAGATGATTATGGGCAATTATGCAGCAGCAAATGCCCCCGAAGGGGAGACCTTCTGTATTTCAGAGGTTAGAATGGACAGACAAATAGCAATACAGTTGACAATCTGATGTGTGTGGTCCTGGCAACTGTGATATGGCACATATAAATACAATAACCTGTAAGTGGTTCTGTAGGAAGAAAACTATATATTTTATAGCATCAAGAGCTAATTCACTCGTGCACAATTGGATCATTTCTTCTATCTCAATTTTATGTGATTTTCCTCTAAAACACTTGAGAGGAAATTTTTGCACTTTATACAGTATATCTCACAGCCACATATACTTTGCATATCAAGATGTGGTATTCATAAAAAGTTGGTTTCTAAAATAACTTTAACTTTAAACATTTCACTTCAACTGTTACTTCAGAGACGCCACGCAAACGAGATGTTTATCACATAAAAAAGCATGAACATCCACTATTTTCCACTCCCAACTGCACCTTTCATGTTCTCAAATGGATTGTGTGTTTCAGCCCTCCCTACACGCCAGTCTTCCTTCCCAGACAGGAAGTCATTACAGGGGCTCTCACCCCATCACAGATGGCCATTTAACACATCGCTGGCAACTGCAAATGAACCAGGAGTAGCAGCCGCTTGACTAGACCCGGCCGACTTTGCACAAATGTTTATCTCTCACTCACCTGCTGTGCTGGGATGGGAGGTGCACTTCAGCCTTGGCTCAATTTTTAGTTTATTTATTTATTTATTTGTTTGTCACAGGCAGCACACACTTTAAATTCAGTTTGGAGATTTTGCGAGGTTGTGCCGCAGAATGGGACGTTGCTCACTTTGTTTTATTTTCCTATATCTTGCTGAATAAACACCATCTTGCATGGTTCAAGGAAATCAGTGGAGCTGGCATGAGAACTTCTCCTTTGTTTGTTTTCTGCTTTGTATTTTCTTATTTCTCTTTGAGGAGCAGGTGAAAGAGCTGATGCACGGCAGGCATTCTTCTCAAATCTCCTTTTGCTGCCCCATCGAAATTTGTAATAGCCATATTTGGTCTGTCAAGCTGCCTTAGCCTTTTGGTGCGTTTGGAGTTCCATTGGTGATAAAACAGATAAAGCCGAGTTGACAACTTAAAAATGAGAAAGCAATTGTGGCTGACACCCTGGAGACAGCCATCCTCTCTCTCTTCCTCTCTGCCTTATCCTCCCTCTCTCTGTTTACTCTTGTTCTGTGGAAATGCCTTGCTTGTTATTTACTATCTCTATTGAGTAAAATATTAACGAAGATACATCTTGAGGATGTTTGCAAGTGTTGAGTGATACGACTGTAGCCAGGCTATTAAGAGAGATAGCCTAAGCACTGAGGGATGTAAACACAGGGCCTATTCATTAGTCCCTTCCTGTCATTGTACCGCTTTGCATTTGATACAGTATATTCACTTTCCCTGTCAGGTACAGGATGGTGTTGACATATATACTGTATATATGACTACATGACTACATTCATGTATGAAAACATAAAGGTGGTAAAGAAAAAGCTGTGAAAAAATGTAAGTAGGGCAAGGACTAATAATTGTGTTGGGCATGTGTTAAACTTTGTGTGTGTGACGGAACGGTAGAAAGTAAAGAACAAGTGTCTCTGTTGTTAAAAATTCACATGAGAGAGGGAAAGAGGGGTTTGAGAGAGCAGTGCTGGCAAGCTGGGTGTCTAAATCACGGCTTGGAATGGACCCTTAGCGTGGCGATTGGCTGTCACAGCCACAGATGGAGGACGGCGCCCACAGGAAAAGGATAAACTGTCTGATAAGTGCACGGTGAGGTACAGGGCTTCTGCTGGCAGACAGGCTCTTGAGGGGGGGTGGGGTGGAGGGGAATAGGAATAGAAAAAGAAAACAAGTCAAGAGGGAACAGGCAACAGATGAATCTCCATCTGCGTTCAGAGGCAGGCAGGGGCAGCAGCGAGGAAACAAGCCAAGCGACCACTGAGGTGCAGCTTTGGACTCATACCTCTCGTGGGTTTACCTCTATGAAGGAACACTTAAGTGCATTTTGATATCCCCCCTTTCCTCAGAGGATGGGGCAGCACACACTTATGTAATAATGAGCCTAGATGAGTGGCATCAATCAGTTGCTTCAGAAATGAACTCCAATACAGCAGCTGTAGTAGTAGCAACAGCACAGTGTTTATTCAATCAACAAAAAATGAAAAGGAGCAAACGATAATGGCAATAACTGACTTAAATGCAAAAATCTGAGAGACTGATTATTGATTGGCTAATCTTTGGCCAATTAAGACATGAACCTGCAAGGACTTTTAGCAAATTCATAAAAGTGGACACCCGAGAGACTACCTGAGAATTTTAGGTAGATATATGTGTGTCCCCTAGAGCCATCATTTTTAAACTACCCTTGCGATGTATATGATCTGGAAACATACTCCAAGTGAGCACACCTTCACCAATCTTCACACTTTTTTGAAACCATGGATTCTGCTGTTTAGAGCTTCAGGGTGATTTCATCATAGAGCATTCATCGCTGTAGCAGTGCAGGCTACAGTATGTGATGTGTTTGTATGGATGCATATGTGCAGCAGAGATTCACAGTTATCAGTCTCATCTGATGCAGTATTAGAGGCTGCATCTGTGGTCCCAAGCTCCCTCAGTTCTCTGCTTTACTGCGTGCACATGCTACATTAGGGAGTGCACAAGCGAGTTTCACTTGTCTAAAGAGATTTCTGCTTTGAGAATCACTGATCATCTATTTAATCTTATGAAACACTGCTGCTAGGTGCAAGCTTTAAAAAATGTCCTTCACTCAATAGGCAGCGTATGAAACACCTTAAGTTCAAAGATAGGTGGAACGGTAAGATGTGTCTTTGAAGAAAAGTAATGATATCCCTCCAGCAACACAAAGGGATCAATGAAATCCAAATACAAATACCTTCCAGATTGACAGAGTCCTATCTGTTATTCCCACAGCCTGTTTTGGGTTAAGTAGCTTTCTGCCTAAGACCAAGCTGTATGGAGTTGGCTCTTGAAAGATGTTGCTTATCTAGTCATGTGGGTAACTATGAATGATAGAACCACTTATTATAGCAGCATCAGATAAAGTGACATTAAAACATTATTGCCTCCCCAAAGATGAGCAAAAAGAGAAGAAATGATAATAATAATAATAAAGAAATGGCAGAAGCTGTTGTCTACACTAAAATTATAATTCAGTATTTATGTTTCTTTTCACAACTTTTTTTGCTTGGTATTTATCAGACATTTATTGCAGTCACTTCATGTAGAGCTGGAAAATCGTAATAAGAAAAGACATTTATGTATACTATGTAAATTACAACAATTATTTTATGGCGCATAAAACACATAACGCATCACAACCTTGAACAAAGACATAACTGAAGATACTGTACAGAACACGTCTTCTTTTTAGTTTTACTGCACTTTATTTGCTTTCTTTTCCTTTCTTTTTTTATACTTCTACACTCAATAAGAAACTGATTCTAAGATCTGTATAGCTGAGCATGATCGACTTGTGCGTTTTTCCATTTATATTTGATCAAATCACGTCTTTATAGTAGCTAAAATAATTTAAAAAACATACTCCGTTGAGACATATTTACCTCAGTTAATTTTGTTCATAGCCTGACAGGCTGCTTGCTATCACATCTTAACCACCTCCACCTTTGTCCAGGAAACTTTGTGTGTTGCGAACATTTCCTGTGGGTGTGTAATCGTTGTTGATCCTCTCTTGCATTTTTTTGTCTATTTGAATCGTCACTGAATTAACTATAACTTTAGAAAGTAAAAAATAGCAAGTAACTAGTTTGAAAAGTGACTTTCTCCACAGTGGTCACCTAGAAGTTCTGCAAATACATACATTGCAATATGGCAGGAAAAGTGTCATCAAACAGACAAGTTTGGGATGCGTGGGACATTTCCTACTACTAGAGCATCACGGGCAGGAGCAAATATTCTCAGCCAACATCTGAGACCTTATTCTATTAGGATGAAGGCCATCCTATTTTGGTCAGGATGGTGTAGCCCAGAAAGAAAGCTCCAAGTTATTTACAAAGGATCCCAATATCAACACAGCAGTGAGTTAGAGTCGGAGTTGTGGAGTTAACAGACTCTCCACCACCTCTCTGCTCCTCTGTGGCAGGTAGGAAGAGGCCAGAGATGAGTTTTCTGAAGATGGTGTCCAAAAAGGGAAAATACAGAGTTCAGCTCAAGTGCCTGGAGTCATTTATATTCATGTGAACAATGGAGGCATCCGGTTTGGGATAAGACTGTGAGCGTTGGTGTTACAGAGAGGATTTAAGCACCTGTGAAAGAGAAGGTCTTGGCTCATGCTATTGCGTGCATGTCATATTGTATAGACAATAATCACAACCAGCCTGGTAGGAAAAGGCATTTAGATGGGTCATCTATTCTGACAGTTACAATATGTCCCACCTGGCAAACAGATCTATGGCATTGTCATGAAACAGGTATCCAATAATAATACTGATCCTGTCTCTGCCTGTAATATAATTTTTTTTTTAATAGTTCATTTAGGCTAAAGGTGTCCTGCAGAGTTTTCTTTTGAACATTACACATTGTTACTCACCAAAAATACATTGATAGTATCCTTGAGGTCTCACAAACATAATGAATGTATTCACTTCCTGATTTTTCTTCTTAAAGAGTAACTTAATACCACACCCAACAGTGATGTCTGTCACCTGTACATCGCTGCAGGAAGGTGAGAGGTCAGCAAAAACACAATTTACAGGGGATGTAAAGTTGTTCTTTAAAGTATGGAACCTAAATTGTTTGAATTCATGTTTACTTTCTTGCAGTTTTCTTCCCTGCCATACAAATTGAGGAATTTGTATGGTGTCACATGTGCACGCAGGTAACAAATACAGGTGACAAATAAAACGGGGACCTATACTTTAAGCATAATAACTGTCAGAAACTCCACAGGGTACCTTTAGATTTCCAATTTTCTGGTGTGAGTACAAGGTTGGCAGAAGGGGTAACCATCTTGGAATAATGCTCCCAAGTTGGAATGTGAGGTTTTCCGTTGTTCCCATTCTGCTGATAGAGCATGAATGCAGCATACATCACAGCTGCTGCCAGTCAGGGTGGTAATGGTGTAGTCACTAGAGAGTAAAGCTGAGGAGGAGAGGAAAGTTAAAGAAGCAGCTTTGACTCCTGCAAACTTAGTGCAACATGGTTAGTCAGACAAGTGACCTTAAAGTACATTTGCTAAATCTGGACTTCAGTAAGGGTCCAATAAAATAAATTATTCACAGCTCGAAAAACCCTGTAAAATCCAGACAAAGAAAAAAAAAAAAACATTCTGAATCTAAAACAAAATCCAAAACTGAAATATAAGAAAAATAAGGAACCTTTTATACACTAGATGATAATCAGGAAAATTAATGTTAAAAAACTGTGTTTACGACAAACTGTTGTTTTCAAATACAGATGAAAATATATGTATATATGTGTGTGGTTCTTAAACAAGCCAAAAGAATTTAGGTGTTTTAGGTTTAAGTGGTCAAAAGCATGTGTCACTAAAGCTGAATTAGCTCTTAACACCCACAGGCTTAAACTATATATTAAGCATGAATTCACACTGTTTAGTCTCTATTATTCTTTTTCAATAGCAGCTAAATGAAGCTTAGTGCAGGTTCAATCAGGATGATTGCCTCATTCACAAATCTGTGCCCTCTACTCTTTCATTCAGTTCTTCTTCTTAATCAGTTCAAGCTACTTTGTGCTAGAATTTCTTCTCATGAGCCACAGTTTGCTACAGCTTAGAGTTTTAGACTGAAGTTGTAGATGTCGTCTATATGGTAAAATATTAAAAACTAAATTGTTCAAGCCTGTTTTCAGAAAAAATGTAAAGAGAGAAATTAAATAAATTTCCAAAGAATCACCCAATAGAAGAGCGTAAAAGGTGTTGCGTGCACTGCAACAGCAAGCGGGAGCTAAACTAAAACGTATCACAGTTTAAACTGGTCTGGATCTTAGGTCAATATCGGATGAATTTGGAAAGTATATATTTTCTTTTTGTTAATTTTTGTGGAAACAAGGCAATTTGTCTCTCTATAGCAACGGCAGCTGAGTTTCAAGGGTATTGTAGTATTAACCTGCCATGCCTCAGAAATGCTCAGAAACAAATCAGAAAAATAAAAAAAAACATAGTATGCTGTGAATTTAAAGAAACACCTGTATTTCCATGTTGAGAAAAAATGAGGATATCATTAAAAGAAAACTTGAAAAAGAAATCTACAAAGGGAGAAATACCTCCATGCGAACACCTTGTCATGATCATATATCACAAGTTACCATCTGCAACATACTTGTCTCTAAGATAGGCATTGACTGACAAATGATCCATTCAGTAGAGTAGTTGTGAAGACTACATATTTTCTGAACTTTTTCTCAAAGGATGAGCTGATACACTAATGATACATCCATGCACTGGTGCTTGAGAATAAGTTCAAATCCATACCAGAATTTGATAAGCGTAAGTAATAAAAAAAAAAAA
>NW_019473964.1:0-1822 GCF_002814215.2 Seriola lalandi dorsalis | reverse complement strand
CCCGCCGCGGCCTGCACAGGTAGCGGCTGAAGTGGAACTCCTTCTCCAGCTCCACTAGTTGCGCACTCGTGTACGCGGTGCGCGTCCTCTTATTGGAGGCCGGGGTCGCGCTTGGACACTTCTCATTGACGGTGATGTCTGTGCAGACAAACAGTTAGAAAAAGGAAGGTTGAGCAGGCAGAACTCAAAGGGTGGAGGCGGGAAATAGGACATTTCAATTTTTTTTTTCTTTTTAACTCTTTTTTATTTTATTTTTACACTTGTGCCTCTTTTTTAAGTTCAAGGCCATTCTCAGTCGTTTTCTGTAACTGTTCTCTGCCTCGTTTACTCTTCCATTCTCTTCATGTTATTTTGTTCCATTTATACTAAACTGTCAACTGTGCGATGCGTAAAAGAGCATCAGGGAAACTATAAATAAATCTTAAATAAATAAATAATAATTAGGCTAAACAACAGGAATATAAATCAACAACATCTAAGGGAGAGACAAAGGGGAAAACACGGAGAGAGAAAGAAAAGGACAACGCCTTCATTGAGACAACACAGGGGTGTTAACATGTAAGTTAGAGGTTGTGATGTGACCAAACTCTGCTGTGATAAAGACTGAGAGTCTGGGAATAGAAGGATTTAAACACTGGTGACCAAGTCTAGATACTTTGATTCATCTTTCACTAAAATGATGCCAGAACTGGATATTTTGCTCCCCTTTTTTTTTTTCTAAATCGAGTTTCCAAAGATAAGGATGTCATGATTGTAAAATAAACGTATCTGTGCTACAACATATAAATTATCTTGATTTAAGTTGGAAGATAATTGTCAGGGCTTATCATAAATTAAAGAAAAAGAAACATTCATATCTGTGTTTTCTCCCAAAATTTTATAAACTGACATTTCTGGATTTAAACTTAGTCTTTCTTATTATTTCCGTCATTTTTATTGTTTTTTTCTATAAAGAACTTCAGCTTTATTTTGGAAAGTGCTATACAAATAAATGTTGTTTACTCACTTTAAATGACCTCAAACATAATGTGGGACTAAAAACTGAGCCAAGGTGTATTTATCCTCCTGCCTCACGCCTGGCTGAGCTTAGTTAATAGCTGCGACCTTTTGAACCTGAAAAGGCTAAAATATAAAGTAATTCCCTCAATTAACTGCTCATTAAAGGCATCATAAATGAAAAGGGCCTCATTAGGAAACAGTACTCTTCGTGTCATACAAACCTGAGACTCTCCTGCCGTGTTTCTGATGTGAGTGTCTGCACTCTTTCATCCAGGGGAAAATCTTTTTGCTCATGGAGAACTTGGGGTTTTGCTGTTTTGACCTCCGTTGACACGTGCGCTCTAACGTCTCCACTTGCGCCAGTTGCTGTTCTGCGGCTGCTTCATGGTTATGATGATGATGATGTTGTTGTTGATGAAGAAAGCCGCTGACATCATGCACAGACTCGCCGAAGAAGTCGTGGTGCTGGTGGTGCTGGATGTTGTGCGCAGCGTTGCTTTTCTGCATTTCCATGAAACGTGCACCGGGGCCCCTTTGACCTTCTGACGGAGCGCTGGCAGCCAAATGTCACATGGCAGGTTTCCAGAGAGCCCTGCGCTTCTGGCCTGAGAGATCCAGAGAAAAAAATGGAGACAGAATCAGGGAGGAGACGACATGATCCATCTTATCAACTCAATAGTGTGCTGACATGAATAGCAAGCCTCTCCTGGCCAGAGAGGCAACGGAAAATTAAGAGTTTGCTGGAAATAGACTAAATGAAAAATACCAATTCCAGGATAATCTTGTAAATATATATATATATATATATATATATATATATATA
>NW_019473963.1:0-1822 GCF_002814215.2 Seriola lalandi dorsalis | reverse complement strand
AGCTGTTGAACAAGTTGAAAACATAAGCTCAACTCTTCCTCTGTCGCCTCTGGGCATTGTAGAAAAAGATGTATTTTTCTTGGGATGATCTTGTGTGAAGTAATGTGTCAGATGGACAGCAGGTCGTAGCTCTCACGCTTTAAATATCTTCTGAAGGTCTAATTTTATCAGCTCAGACGTTAGAGACTGTTCACCAGCCGACAGCTGACTGCAGCTTCACTCACCTGGACAACAGGCCAACTACCACTGCTAACACTGCTAACATTACTGCTAACAACACTACTGCTACTGCTAACATTAATGCTAACCACATTACTTCTACCACTGCTACCACTGCTAATACTACTGCTAACAACACTACTGCTAACAACATAACTGCTAACAATACTACTACTACTGCTGCTGCTGCTGCTGCTGCTACTGCCAACACTACTACTACTACAGCTAACAACATTACTGCTGCTACTGCTAACAATGCTACTGCTACTACCACTGCTTCTACTACTTCTGCTACCGCTGCTAACACTACTGCTAACACTACTGCTAACACTACTGCTAACAACATTACTGCTAACAATACTACTACTACTACTACTACTGCTGCTGCTACTGCTAACACTACTACTACTGCTAATAACATTACTGCTGCTACTGCTAACAATGCTACTGCTACTGCTACTACTAGTGCTTCTACTACTACTGCTAATACTACCACTGCTACTTCTGCTACTGCTGCTACTGCTAACAACACTACTACTGCTGCTGCTAGTGTTGACAGCATCACTACTGCTGCTGAATCCTAACTGTTAAATATGTCCCTGCTTGAATGAACTTATAGTTGTGTCTGTTTTCCCTCTCTTTGTCTGCAGGTGAACTTTGTGGTGTGTCAGCTCTGTGCTTTGCTGTCGGCCTTCTGGTTTCGTCTCTTCCTCCATCCCAGTAAAACCAGTCCCTTCATCAGACATGTGGTGGCGACTCTGCTGGGACTCTACTTCGCTCTATTCTGCTTCGGCTGGTAAATTTACTGCGATACAATATTATTCAAAAAAATCTGACAACGATTTGTTAGTTATGTTTTCAATAAGGATTAAAGAAGAGTGACCCAGGTGTGTTGAGATTTTACAGTGTAAAAGTCAGGAGACAGTTTCTACATGACATCATCTCTCCATTTCTTTACTATTTACTGTCATTTATCATAAATACACATCAAACTGCAACTTGATTTTAAGAATAGTTTGTTGAAATGTTTGTTCGATAGAAACTACAGTGAGCATCTGGTTTGAGGAAATTATTGGACCTTTTTAAGACAAAATTGCTGCAAATCCAACAACAGGTGGCGCTGTAACACTGGTTTGTGTTACTTTTTTCAGAAATATCAATATCTAACATCGAACCTGTCTTTTTGATCAGCTCATTAACTTTTTCACTGCAAGTCAAGTTTGGAAATTGATTGGCTTGACGTTTTCAGTAGGAACCAATGGGCTCGGAGCCACAAACAGAGGAGGGAAGTGTTGAAAGATGGACCAACACGCTGCTGATTTGGCTCTGAACAATATTACATAAGAACAGACTTTTCCTTTAAGTCTAAACGTTGTAGTATAATATCTCATTAGGTTAGTTTTGGTGTTTGGAGGTGAATCTGTGGAGGTGTGTCTGTGTTTCCAGGTATGCTCTTCACTTCCTGGTTCAGAGCGGACTCACCTACGGCATCATGATCCTGACCGGAGTCGAACACATGCACAAGTAAGCTTCACAAAGTCCTCATATCACTGGTTCTACTACTACTACTACTACTGCTACTACTGCTACTGCTACTGCTACT
>NW_019473962.1:0-1822 GCF_002814215.2 Seriola lalandi dorsalis | reverse complement strand
TAGATCCATCTGTGAAAAATACTGGTACTCTGTCACCATGACGGCGGTTGCTTCAAGAGGAAAATGTTTTCTGGGGTGACTCACTTTACTCCTGTGGTGCATTAAACTGTAGAAATATTAGAAGCCATTCATTCGTCACTGAGTAATATGTGCTTTAATGTCAGAGTGGAGCAGCTCAGTTTTACATGGTTTTTAAAACCCTTCGTTGTCCACCCCCACCCCCAGGCCCAGAGAAGCAGCTGTATCCAGTGTAACTGCAGGGTTAACCCCAGCTGTGTGATGTGTGGTGGCTGGTCCACCCCCAGAGAAGACCCTCAGTACGAGCTGCCCACCCTGGAGCGCCTGTCAAGACTGGATCTTGGCGTCCACCCCATCCTCTCCTTCCCTGACGGTCAGTGCTGGGCTCCTCGCTAAAAGGCAATCTCAGTTTACGCAGCCATTTCCTTCTTCACGTTCAGAGGGGAAGACAAACAAGGAGTGGCCGCAGAGAGAATTCTTCACCAGGAAGTTCTTAGAGAACATTTTCAGTCATTTAATCTTTTCTGTCTGCCACGGGTATCGTGTTAACGACAGTGACGATGGTCCTTTTTGTCCTGGAGTTTCAGAATATTGTCTTTACTTTGTATCACAGGGTTCACTTAGATCTTTGATTATTAAGGAGTTTGTCATACATGAATCCCTAAAGACTGATACATAAGTTGTTTGGATTTGGCTTGAGCTCATATAGTACATTGTCTTTGGCTCATTATAAATTATGCATTTGCAAATCTGAAGTATCCAGCTGCACACTGCACACTAACTTAGTGTTTAAGACTTCTTCACTCTGTTTTTTTTCTCCCTCAGACGTTTGTATAGGCCTCCGTCTGCAGCAGGTGATGAAGAGCCAATGGCAGACCAAGTCACTGGAGAGGAGCAAACCACTGAAGAAACTCTCCCTCAAACACAAGCTCTCCTCGTCCAAAGAGAAGCACAAGTTCACCAATTCACTTATGGCAGTCAGTAAGTACAAGAGGAAGAGTTTCATCAGACTCTTCATCAAAGTCGCCCACACAGTCATTATTTCGCATCTCGATGCAGGTCCTCTGATATCCCTTAAATTATATTAGCTAAATAGAAGTTTCCACTATGGAGACCTAAAGTGTTTCATATTAAATGTATAAATAAGAGATGGAGACAAAATATATTTCCATGAAAATGTGAAATGAGCTGATGTGTCCTTGAATCTCTGCTCATCATTATGAAACATTTCTTCTTCTCACAGTAACAGACTTTATTGCAGGTCGTTTTTATTTCATTCCAGCTGTTTTATTTCATTACACCATTTTTTCTCAGTAACCGTTTTATTTCATAACGCCATGGGGCAGAGACAGTTAATCTGCTATAGCAACCACATGCTCAAGCTCCAGTAGTGAAACCCATACTCTTACAGGTCTACAGTAGATTTCATTGTTACTTTTTATTATAGTGGTGAAACGTTCATAACCAGTGAATTGATCCTTTTGAAATATTGAAATTTAAAACCTCTACTATGACAACTCCTTGTTAAAACGTGACTGGCTCCTGGTGTTGCAGGACTGGGCCACTATAAGAACCGTGCAGAGAAGCCGAGGACAGTGGACAGCAGCGTGGGCACCAGCAGTGCAGTGCTGAACACGGCCAGGCTCGAGGGCCAGGCCGTGTGCAAGACCGAGCGGCTGCAGGCCCTCTCTACCCCGTTAGGGCCCTACGACAAGAACTACAGCCGCAAGAGATTAAGAGAGCCCTCGCTGGATAGAACTGACAGTGAGTCTTTGTAGATTGAGTTATATATCTGCAGGAGAAA
>NW_019473961.1:0-1822 GCF_002814215.2 Seriola lalandi dorsalis | reverse complement strand
ACAAGTGGAAACACCATTGTGATTTAATGTTTGTGGAAGACAGAGGACAGAGAAATGAGTATGAGAATATGTGAAAGTATAGAGAGAGAGAGAGAGAGGATGATGTAGGGGAGGAGACGCTGCAGAAAAAAAAAAACGACATAAAAGCTGTATAACACTGAGGCCTAAAGAAAGTGACAGAGCCAAGAAAATACAAATACAGATCAGATGTACTGTACATGAGTGACAGACACATGCACACAATACCAGAGGTTCTTGATGCTTCTGTCACTCTCTCTCACCCCGTCTTTGTCCTGAGCCAGGTGCTTGCAGAGGCAGAGAGGGCTCCTTTACAGGAAAGCAGCCGCAATTTGACCTATGACCTACTGTGCGCTTTGGCCAATCCCAGTAGAGGCGACACCCGAGGCCTTAGCCACCTTGCGGAGGTGGCTGAGCGATTTGCTTTCTCCCTCCTCACGCGCAGCCAATGCGAGATGTGAGTGTCAATATCCCTCTGTGAAGTTGTAATCTGTTAATGTTGAACATTTTGTGCTCTTTCGTGGATAAACACTACCTTACAATGTATGTTCACTTCAAAACAATAATGAATTTCCTTTTGAATATTACTAACAAGGTTTTCATGCTCAGTATTCAATGTTTTTCTTTGTGTGATTTCTCCAGAAGGGGTACCATCCTGGAAACATGTCCACATATGACCATCTCTGCCTTCCAGTGGTACCCGACGCAAATCAATGGACACAAATTCAGGGGCCGTAATGCAGATTTCTTCCAGCTCCCAGATAGACTGTTGGCAGTACCTGCAGCCTTGACTCCTGACTGTGGCAACCTCAGCCAGATTCAGCTAACCGAGTTTAGAACTGAGCACTGGTTTCTCAGCAATAATACAATGACTGCTGTCAATGGGAAGGTAGGGAAGCTCATATAGTTTTGCTTCATTTACTCTAAAGAGCAAAGGAGGTTAATTGAATAACTTTTTTTCAGTGATGGGAAAATATTTCATTAAAAACCTGCAGGTGGCAGTATTGCTCCAACAGACACTCACCATTAATTTTTTAGTTCACTCCACAGCTGAACTCTCTTCTTCTGTTGTGTGTATAAGGTATTCTCAGCCAGCCTCCAGGACAGAGGGTCACGACCCCTAGAAGATGGGAATGAGGTGGTGTATCGTATCCACAGCCCAGGGCAGCAAGTTAAACCAGGCAGGTCTCTGTGCCTTCTCTGGAACCAAACCACTGCAAGGTAATGCACTGCAGACACACCTATTAAGGGCCATGCTCAGTCCCTCTAGATATAAGCCAAACAAAGCTTGTTGACACTTCAAATATATATATAAACCCTCAAAACATTTCTGTTCTTGATGATGCAACCTCCATTGCTGATAAAGGTTGTCTCTGTTATTTGTAATTATTTGTCTCTGTCACTGGACATCTGTATTTGTCACTATTTGTTCTAAAGCTGTAACCCCCTGCTCACCTCTGCCTGTCCTCCTCGCACTTATTATGTGAGTGAGACCAGTCGGCTGAGGAAAGGGCAGAAGTCCAAGTTCAGCCTCTCAATAAGGCCTCTCTGTATCCATGGGGGAAGTCACATCTTTCTGTTTAATATCCGCACATTCAGTCTGCTACAGTCCTCCCACTCGGAGGCGGTTTGTAGGACATTCTTGGGGCATGGAATGGGACTTGGCTGGAACACACTGTTACATGTTAAGAATTGGCAGGTTTGGTTTGGCCCGAACAGCTACGATAAATCCCAGAAAACAAAAATGAGGGAACTGATATGGAGAGAGAACAAAAGGTGAAGAGAGAAGCAAAGTCACTGAAAA
>NW_019473960.1:0-1822 GCF_002814215.2 Seriola lalandi dorsalis | reverse complement strand
TCAGGTGAACATGTCCATGAGCAAGGCACTGACACTGAAACCACACAGGTGTTTTCTGTCTTACCTTCACTAGCATGAACCTTTTCATGGGCTCCACCCACTCCAGCAGGACTACCCCTGATTGGAAGGCGCCTCCCAGGTACTTATGACCTGTGTAGGGGTTCCTCACTATGGGGAGAAAAGGGAAGAAAGGGTCAAAGGTCACCACTGTCCAAGTGTCCTGGGCTGAAATCTGATGGTTTCCACCCTACGTTCACCTGAGACATCACCTGTCTACACCTGTCTCAAGTGAGATAAACTACCTTACAAAAGTCTTACCTGCAGAACAGGTGAGCTACACTCACTGTGAGACAGAGACCAAACACATTAAACTAAGGTGAGAATGGTGCATGATGGGAAACAGTGAGTGACTCACCAACGCAGCCTTTCAGACAGCCCTTAGTGTCGGGAATCTTCTGAGAGACGGAAAACTTCCTGGAGACGAAGACAAACAGAAGGAGACGCTGTGAGTCTGAGACGACCAATCAGCTGGTGCTCCATCGCTCCATGTCTCTGGGTGTCCTCTGTGTCTTCCTGCTGTCTGCTGGTTCTCAGTCCTGACTGATCAGGACGAGGCTTATGGCCACACCCAGACCCACTGTCACATGATGGCAGGTGGACCTATGTAGATTTAAGGTATTCTACAGTAGATTTAAGGAGGTCTAGAGCAGACCTAAGTTGGTCAAGCATAGATTTAAGGTGGAACCTACATGTTAACCACCTAGAGACAGTCCAGCTGCCTCTTCAGTTCTGGACAGGACCACTACAGGACGTGGACTGACTGTTGGCTGTTTATAATTTGACTTCATTAACCCCCTGTCTGACACCAGACCATGTGCATGTGTTACATGTTTTTAGCGTGTTTGTTGGCTGAACTGACCGGGGCAGGATGCGGTCCGGCAGGCGGTGAGTCGGGATGGAAACTGGCAGCTTCTGTTTGTGTCGAGCCTGTTCGAACAGACCGCACAGACTGTGGCAGGACAGCTGAGAGGCTTTACCTGCAGATGAGACTCGGGGTTCAGAGAACTAAGTGAGGGAGGAGCAGTAATTCAGTAAACACGTGTGTGTGTGTGTGACTCACCTGAGATGGAGATCAGAGTGTTGTTCATCACATAAACCCAGGTACACCTGCGAGGAAACAACTGCACACACAAAAGTCTCAGTCACTGATCTAAGGTCAGATACCAACACCTTGAAAACTGGAGGCTGCAGCGTGGAACCGTTGAGTCAATGGAACATTCAAAACGTACAGGAGAACGCTATGTTCATCTCTGTCAGAGAAGAAGATACAGGATCACACATGATCCAGGATCAGGGTGGTCAGGTGGGTTAGGGGTCAAGGGTCAGGCGGATCAGGTGTAGAAACAGTAGCGTGTCTCACCTGCTCCATACAGTTCTCATGCAGCTCGTTCAGGTTCAGGGTGTAAATTCCCTCCTCAGCTCCAAATATCAGATACTGGTCTGAACACAAAGACACAAGCGACTGAGACTCGTCTCGTCTGTGTCTCAACAAATGACTGAAAAAATTATCTATAGAAAATGAAAATCCTGAGATGTATTGTTTAATTATGTAATTATTTCAACAGGCTGAATGATGAATAGAAACAGCAGCACAGATGTCTGAGGTCAGGGGTCAGTACCTCTGGTGTCGGGGTTGATCCAGGAGGCAGCAGAGTGAATCTTCAGAGGACAGCCGTTAAAAACCTTCGAGAAACAAGCTCCCATCTGAGAAACAGCAGAACAAGTGAGACTCTGTGTGTGTGTGTGTGTGTGTGTGTGTGTG
>NW_019473959.1:0-1822 GCF_002814215.2 Seriola lalandi dorsalis | reverse complement strand
TTTTAGTATCACTCATTTAGACATGAATGTTTACATGAATGGACAAATACTTCAGATCTGAAACCAGGTTTTCGGGATCTTTTAAGGTTTACTTTATTGCATTTTACCTACATGCAGTAGCTCAGTAGAGTGACATTTCTTTGAAAGGGTGACATGTGACGGAGTGTGTGGTCTTTGTCAGGGGGGAACATTCAGGTCACATCTACACAGCACAGTAGCAGTTTGTGTATAACTGAGGCAGCATAAGGACAATGAGGACCACCTAGTCTTTTTCTGCAAGCATACATACTGCATACTTTCTAGTGTTACTCCTGCTCATTATGCTGCTCTAAGATACACCTCGCAGTCATTCACAATGAGGAGTGAGACAGCTTTCACTGGAAATTGGAAATGGTAGGGTTTTTTTTTTTCTAGAGAGGAGCTGGGAATCGAAGCCTGGAGTCAATAAGGCAAACACATTTTGATCCAATCGGTTCTGGAAATATTGGAAATGTTTCCTCAGCTGGAACTGGTTCCCACCCTAACACACAAAAACACATATACTCAATAGAAATGCAGTGCCACAGGCATCAATAAAGTCACATCTCTGTAAAGTCACATCTCCCTGTGCACTGATCAGGCACATACAGACACAAATTCAATTGTCCTAATGACCCCTTGTTAGCAGAACGGAATCATTTCATAAAAAAAGGCAGTAATATACCAAATGGGCTGTTTTCTTGCTGCTAGCTGAAGTGCTCCAGTGGCCTAGGTATAGCAGAAATGAGTGGGAGACCCTGGTCTGACCCAGTGCAGTGCCAAATTAGCCTTGGAGACTCGTAATTGGTAAGCTGATGTCATTTGGAGACAGACATCTGCTGTGGCGCAATAATGAAGCTCTGTCTAAGGTAACAATATGACTGGAAAGCCATTATACATCTGCCAGTGATTAGGCAGGAGGGAGTACACCCACTTGTGTATTCACATCCTCACTTTCACACAAAATGCACAAACTTGTGGACCAGAACACTTTGTAAAGGAAACTGTTGCATGATATAACACTCCTCAAAGGCAAACAAACGGGTGCAGCAATTTATTGAGGGAAAACAAGCTTCCATTTTGACTGGCGCAGAGAAGTGCAGGGCGCCAGGAGAAAATGGTCTTGTCTGCAGAATCGGGGAAGTCAGTGTTGGGTAAAAAATGGGCCTGACTTTCCCGGCGATGTGGTCTTTATAATGCCCACCTCTGTTCTCCCTATCTCCCGCTGGGGAGGAAATTGAAGTGTCAGACCATTGGGCGCTCTCAGAGTATATGATTTTAGTTGCTGCTGCCATTGCCCTGGTTTGTATTGGTTTGTGAAGCACTCATTTCATCAAAGGCAGACAGCTGATCTCACTGCACTCTGTGGACATGGAAAATATAATGCAGAAATAAGAGTAAATTGAGAAGTTGTATACAGGTTTGCAGGTGAAAAAGATAAAATGTAAGGCAGAGATGAGTTATCTGCTTCTTCAAATGACCTCAGAATATTTTGATGCACATTAACCTAAGACAGTGTGGCTTTCGAGGCATGAATTGAAATATGTTCTGATTTGTTTTTCAATCTCATGTAATAAATAAAACAAAAAGAAATCAGACCTGTCTATGCAGATAGTATAACTGCTTCATGTATTTGTCACTGGAGATAAAGGGAAGTTTAATATGTCAGAGAACTGTAACATCTCTTACAGGATAATTCTACTAGAGCTAGTTTTTGCACTTTTGGCCATTATTTCAATTATGTTAACAGTGTAAAATATATGTAATTGCTAAGATTTGGGATCATGCACTATGTCCTACAGTG
>NW_019473958.1:0-1952 GCF_002814215.2 Seriola lalandi dorsalis | reverse complement strand
GTGATGTTGAGCGTGTTTTGAGCGGTTTATTCAAGCTGTGAGGTGTTGTTCCTGCTTTAGGTTGAATTACCCAGACAAGCCCATTAATCCTCCTCTGCTTGTCCACCTCTCTCTCTCTCTCTCTCTCTCTCTCTCTCTCTCTCTCTCTCTCTCTCTCTCTCTCTCTCTCTGCCTCCTCTCTGTCTCTCTGCTTCATCTTTAACCTCTTGATGCACATTCACTAACAGGTCCTTTATGTTTGACTGATGAAGGCTCCAAAGTGTCAGTGAAGGCTAATGTGTTAACAATTTTCATGCTGCATAACGTAAGGTGACAGCAATAACCATCACGTTTATGCTTGAACATATGACTGCACTGATGTGAATCATTGCTAACAAATAATCTATTACCAGACTAAGAGTTTCTCAGCAGTAATAGATGGATATCACCATAGAGGTTTTCATCTAGACGCATGAGTATATAGAGTAAAATGATTTTAGTTTAGATGTTATCAGGAGGGAATTATTTTATAAGCTGCTATAATTATGTATGCACCTATTAATGGGAAAATGACATCAGCTGTCGTACAATCCTAAAACACTTTTATGTTCAATTTAATTCTAAAACTTAAATTAAAAAAAATACAAGATGGTAGATGGAATAAACAATAGACTGATGGCTTAGCTAAAATCAGACCCTTACCAGTAGTGGGGCTAAAACTGTGAAGGCTATGGGGGTCATTTGATGTAAAAAGGTTTATCCTCTGGAGACAAGAAATGTAAATGTGCTTAGTGAGTTAAAAGTCAATCTGTTTGGCCTGATGGCAGCACAAGAGGAAAGGACAGTCGTCCCCTGGCTACCATAAATCTCCATACCAGTGAGTATGTGGATGAACAGCTTTCCTCCTGAACATATTCCCTCACTGATAATGATGATGATGGTGGAGAGCTCAGTCTGATACAGGTGTTCAGCTGGGTTGCGATCTGACCACAGTGAGCTTCCTGTCCTGTTGCTTTTGTTCTGTATCAACACTCGTTTATTTAGGTTTGTGAAAGCTTCGATTAACTCGGTTTCAGCTTTTTCGCTCCATCCCTGCGCTCTCTCTTCATCTAATTATTGATCTCTCTCTGCTCGCCCTATCACACTTGCAGTATTCATCAGTACTTTATTTTTACCCTATCAGCACATTCTCTCTCTGCTCCTCCTCTCACCCCTGCCGTCCAGCTTCCCATCCCTCTGCTCTCTCTTTCCCTCTGCCTTGTTCTTTGGCTGCCCGTCTCTGCCCTCTGGACGGTTTTGTTTCCACTATTCAGCTCTGATTTTAATATTGTCCGGATCCTCCTCAGCCATAGGTTGACCCTAATCTACCAATTCATTAACAGGATTAGAGAGACAGGGAGTTTAAATGTTGAATACAGGCACAGTTCTCTCTTGGCTCCTTTACAAATGCAAAATAGAGAGAGAGAGAGAGGTGGATTATGGGTATTTTTAGCTTTGAGAGATACTGTAATAGGTGAGTAAATGTCACAAAGGACAAAATGACAATGAAAGAGAAACAAACATTGCGGAACAGAATACAGTATTTGGTTGTTGGCTCACATTGAGAAAGAAGGCATTTCTGCATATTCCGGAAATGATCCTTGGTTAAAGTTCAGACAACAGCTGTGAGGAGGACTGAATGTTGTAGAGGTTCAGTCTTTTGTCACTGCTATAAAGATTGAAGGTGTCTGTAAGTTCCACTGTCACTGTGAATTTGCATATTTAGCTAAATATTTAGTTTCTCCAACAATTTGATTTAATATTTAGATTTAGAATTAATATTTAAATGTAGATACAACATCTAGATTTAAATTTAACATTGTTACACCCCAACCTTGGGTGGGCCTAAGGGACACACAACAGTCCACCAGTGACCCAAATCAGACTCACAAGAAACCTCTAACACAACAAAGTCCATAGAGTTTATTTAACAT